>NC_057715.1:117591465-117617024 GCF_004010195.1 Chiloscyllium plagiosum | reverse complement strand
CAATCCCACGGTCCCCCTCTCCCCCCAAAGCCCCGTACCAACCCCACGGTCCCCCCTCTCTCCCATAGCCCTGTATCAGTCCCACGGTCCCCCACGCTCCCGATGGCTCTGTGTGGAGGTGATGGCTGAGTGGTATTATTGCTGGACTGTTAATCCAGAGACGCAGGTGACAATCTGGGGATGCCAGTTAAAATCTTGCAATGGCAGATGGTGAAATGTGAATTCAATAAAAATCTGGAATTAAGAGTTTAAAGATGACCATGAATCCACTGTCAATTGTCAGGACAAACCCACCTGGGTCACTAACGTCCTTTAGGGAAGGAAATTGCCATCCTAAACTGGTCTGGCCTACAGATGGATCCAGACCCACAGCAATGTGGTTGACTCTTATGGGTAATAAATGCAGCCTAGCCAGCAAAGCCATTATTAGATTTTTAGATTAGATTACTTTAGATTAGATTACTTTACAGTGTGGAAACAGGCCCTTTGGCCCAACAAGTCCACACCGACCCGCCGAAGCGCAACCCACCCATACCCCTACATTTACCACTTACCTAACACTACGGGCAATTTCCCATGGCCAATTCACCTGACCTGCACATCTTTGGACTGTGGGAGGAAACCAGAGCACCCGGAGGAAACCCACGCAGACACGGGGAGAACGTGCAAACTCCACACAGTCTGAGGCGGGAATTGAACCCGGGTCTCTGGCGCTGTGAGGCAGCAGTGCTAACCACTGTGCCACCGTGCCGATTATCTCGTGAATAAATTAAAAACAAACTAGTCCTGCTCTCCCCCTATAGCCCCTCATCAATCCCCAAACAATTCCTACCGGCCCATTCTATTCCATATTGCATTGTCTTTATTTTAGATATCTAATGAAGATTAGATTGGTTAGATTCCCTACAGTGCGGAAAAAGGCCCTTTGGCCCAACAAGTCCACACCGACCCTCTGAAGAGTAACCCACCCAGACCCATTCCCCTACTCCCTACTGATGCACCTATCACTCTGGGAAATTGCCCAAAGGCCAATTCACCTAACCTGTATATCTTTGGACTGTGGGAGGAAACCAGAGCACCCAAAGCAAACACACAGACATGGAGAGAATGTTCAAACTCCACACAAAGTCACCTGAGTCTGGAATCGAACCTGGGACCCTGGCACTGGGAGGCAGTGGCGCTAACCACTGAGCCACCGTGCCACTCCTCGATCTTTTCCTAAAATGGTTCTTTTTCAAACACTTGATGAAAATCCCTATACTCCAGCAGCTTGCATTTTCTACAACAATCCAGCGTCACCAACTTCCATAACTTGTCGAAGTTTGATCTACCCCCCACTCCCCCGCCCACCCATCTTCCTGCTGGAATCACCTCAAGTCTCTCCTCATAACTACAGAACTCCCATCCAAGTACAGTTTTTCTGAGTGGCTGCTGTAGATTAATGTCAGAACCAAACCATAGTCACATTTCCAAATGTGAACACAGTTCTTTAATATGTGGCTAAGATTCTGCACACAGAATGACTCAAGGAATTAGGGCTGGATCCCAAAGCCAAAGGGTGAACTTACTGAGCATCGGGAATGTGCAGGAGTACAAAGATAGCCCATTCCCAGAGGCCGACTGCCTCGAGCTGAGCAGCGAAGCTGGTGTGCACCATGGTCTGATGTTTCTCCGATAGGTGAGTGTAGTTCATTGCCTGCAGCACCATCCATAGGTGCCAGCTCAATCTGTAATCCAAGTAGTCAGCTGTCACAGTCCTGGGATTGAGCAGTGGGTGCAGCTCATAGTGCCTGGGAGGAGGAAACAAGGATACAGGCTAGTAAAAACGTGAACTAGGAATCAAAGTCAGTACACAGTCTAGAGACTGGGCACATCAGTCAAAATCTGCAGGAGCGGCAGCAGCTCAGGGGCTGACAGCAGCAAAACGGAGTACTGCCGCTCTGTGCGTGGAGGGAGGATCCTAATTAAATTGTCACCAAATGAATAATATACCCAATACTGAGTTGGTGACAAATCCAAGGCTGTAGCCAGAGAAAAATAAGACTTCACTTGCTGAAGGAGCTCTGTTTACAACCAAATATTCTTGACTCTGGAGGGCCACCTACCTGTCGCTGTACAACTTCAGTAAATGGTAACAGATGTCCTGATGGGGGGCTTCGTCCTCTTCGTTCTCAGAAGCTTCTAGGAGGTCAATGTTTGTACCTTCCAGGTAGGGAGGCAGTGGATACTGTGCATACTTCTGGACGGCCTCACTGCCCTGTCAACAGAGAGACTGCTTTAGTCCACGAAAAGCACTCATTGCACTTCTCCCCTTCCCTGAAGGTCTCAGGGAGGGAAATTGGTCAGTAACCTGGCAGATCTTCACCCCCTCAGCCAACATGAACGTTTTTGTGCCCTGATAAATGCTCACAAGCCTGCAGCTTGAAAGGAGGCTTAAATCCTGCTGGAGGCCAGACTGCATCACTCCAATAGACACTGCACTGCTCACTAGGGAATGTTGCCTTTCAGTTAAGAACTGGATCGACATATCGTTTTTGAAAATGTTGATTGTGGACAAGATTAACTACCCTTCCCTCCCAGCGCTTAGGGGCGTGACCTGATGGAGGTGTATAAAACAATGAGGAGCATGGAGAGGGTGGATAGAAAACAGCTGCTACCCTTAGTTGAAGGGTTAATAATAAAGCAGCCCAGTTTTAAAGTGAAAGGTTTAAAGGGGATTCGAGGAAAATAATTTCCACCTGGGGGGCTGGTGGGAATCTGGAACACAGTGCCTGGGGGGCTGGTGGGAATCTGGAACACAGTGCCTGAGGGAGTAGTAGAGGCAGGAAATGGCAACCTTTAAAAAGTACTTGGATGTGAAATCGGAATGTTTTGGCATTCAAGGCTATGGACTGGAAAGTGCGGAGAGATTGGTGCAGACGTGATGAGCTGAAGGACCTCCCTCTGTGCTATATGACTACGTGGTGCTCTCTGGTACATGGGTTGGAATCCTGCCATGGTAGACAGTGAAAATCTGAATTCATTAGAATGTGCAATTAAAATCTGACCATAAAGCCACAGTCAATGGCATAAGAACCCCCCTGGCTCACTCACGCCTGCCACCCTTTGGTCTGGCTGGAAAAGTACTCCTGACACACAGTTGTTATTTAACTGCCCTCGGAGCAATAGTGCTGGCCCAGTTGGTGACAGCCAAATCCCATGAACAATTTAAAACAAAAATCATGTGCAGTCTGAAGTTTTGTGCAGCTACAACACTTCCATCCTGTTGTATTCCATTCCCCTTGCAATAGATACCCAAACTACATTTGCCTTCTGTTTATTACCATCCCTATTAACTAACCTTCTGAAACATGGACCAGGACAGCTTCGCAAGCTGCTGGAGCTGCACTAACATCCTGAGCTTGGGATGTGGCAGCTCATTCAATGGTGTTTGAGATCCAACTACACCACATTGACACCCACTTCCTCACCCTGTTTGTTACTCCCTCAAAGAACTCATGTAGCTTGTCAAATAGGACTTTCATTTGAAATCCATGTTGAGTATTACCTCCTTAATCGAGGTAGATGGATTTCCCCAATGACAGACGTAGGTTAGATTAACTGGTTTATATAAGCACAATTGTTACAGTGCAGGAGACCATTCGGCCCATCTTGTGTGTACTGCCAATCTCCTGCCTTTTTCCATTACTTGCACACCATTCCCATCAAAATAATCATCCCATGGCCCTATTGAATGCTGTAATTGAAGTTGCCCCCAGGTAGTGTATTCCAGACCTGAACTACTTGCTGTGTGAAAAGATTTGTCCCTCATACCACCCTGGCTTCATTTGCATTATCATTTTAAATCACTGCCCTCTTGTTCTTACGAGTGGAAACAACCTGTCTCTAGCTACTCCCTCTCTCTATCCTCTCAAAATCACCTCTCCAGGAGGACAGTCCTCACCTTAAGTTATTCTCAAAACAGAAATTCACAATCCTGGGTTCATTCTTAAATTGCTTTGAATCATTGAATTATGTTGGAAATACATTAAAACAATTGGTTAGGCCACAATGAGAGCATTGTGTGCATTTTGGAATCCACATTAAAGGAGGGACATGTGTGCACGAGAGAAGCTGCAGAGGAGATTTACCAGGATGTTGCCTGGGCTGGAGAGTTTCAGTTATGAAAAGAGATTGAACAGACAGAGGCTGTTCTCCTTAGAGCAGTGGAGACTGACAGAGAACTTGATTGAAATGTACAAAATTGAGGGGCATAGAGAGGGTAGACAGGAGGGTACGTTTCTCAGTGAGGGATCAATGACCGGGGGTGTTGATTTATGGAGGGACGGGGTGGGAAATGTAACGGAATCATTTTTCACTTAGACAGTGGCTAGAATCTGAGACTCTCTGCCTGCAGATTGGGACAGGCAGAAACCCTACTCACATTCAAGTATTTAGATGTACATTGTGATGCCAAGGCAGACAAAGCTAAGGGCCAAGTGCTGAAAAATGGAGTTAGACTAGTCTGGTGCAGACTGGATGGGCTGAAGAGCCTTTTTCCACACTATAGTCCTCTATGGCTCCACTGTCTCCTTAATTTCCTCTATTCACTGCTTGTTTTTTTCAAAATTAAGCACTGGCACCGGAACCCAATTAAACCCCACCCAATTCTGCTTTCGCACTCATCACACAGTGATAACACTGATACCTGAAAGGCTTCACTATACACATTGAGAGCATCAGCAATGGAGGATCTGGGAGGCAGCATATACCAAAGGTGGACAGCCAGACAGCGTTTCCAATCCAACTGCGAGCAGACGTTAATGTAACCCTCTGAAGATACCCACACCTAAACAGAAAACAGAGTGATAATAATCATGCTGGTCACACACGCTGGTGAAACATCCCCATGGGTTCTCAGAGGCCTGTTTGTATCCGGGCTGCAGGAAGGCTACTCTGGAATAAGGCATGGCACTCAAGCTCCATTTTAACTTACCCACATCCAAGGGTTTGCTCTGCATTGGCAAACCCCACCCAATCCTGCTTCACAACTCCACCTCTCCCACCAAGCCCCTGCAGTGCCCATCGAGCCACCCCGCCCATTATCCCTCCTATTTTATCCTGATTCTCCCCCCACCCAGGATGTCATCTGTATCCTTCCTATTCCACTCCGAAATCGCTCCCAACCGACTGTACACTGTTGGAGTCCGACGTTGACACCCACAAAACACACTCACCACATTTCAGCTCCGATTCTACAATCAGATTTCCCTTTGTGTGAGGAAGCTCCATGGCCCACCATTTCCTGCTTTATCTTGCATTTCCCATTCTTACCCACCCCACAAGAACTGATCTGCAAAGAACTGCCAGCCAGTTTCTGCCACTTTCCTTCAGAATTGGACAGAACCGTTTCGGAAAGCCACAAGCTGACCCAACAGCTCCCACCGAGCCTAGTTTTCCTGACCGAGTGAACACTTACTGCTTGCCCAGCCAGAAGAGCAAAGATCTTCAGCCTCTCCTCCTGGATGAAGGGATCAGCCTTCATCTGGTTCCAGTCAGCAAGTTGCAGGTTGAGCAGCTCTCTGACCTGCTGGCCACCAGCAGCCTGAGCGAGCAGCAGGGCTAGCCTGTGATCCCCTGAAATACACAAACTCTAGGTCAGCTCCCACTAAACATCACACTGCACCCACAAACAATTCTTTACTCATGGGATGGGAGGGTGACTGGCCGGGCCAACACTTGTTGTCCATCCATAGGGGCCCTGGGAGAAGGTGCTGGTAAGCTGCCTTCCTGAACCACTGCAGATAGACCCACAATGCCCTTATGGAGAGAATTCCAGGATTCGACCCAACGACACTGAAGGAACAGTGATATATTTCCAAGTCAGGATGGGGAGTGGGTGGGAGGGGAACTTGCAGAGGATGGTGTTCCCATATATCTGCTGCCCTTGTCCTTCTACATGTAAGTGGCCGTGGGTTTGGAAGGTGCTGTCTGAGGGTCTTTGGTGAAGTTCTGCAGTGCATGTTGTAGACAGTACACACTGCAGCTACTACTGAGTGTCAGTGGGGGAGGGAGTGGCTGTTTGAGGATACGGTACCGAACAAGTGGGCTACTTTGCCCTCAGTGTTGTTGGAGCTGCCCCCATCCAGGCAAGTGGGGAGTATTCCATCACACTCCTGACCTGTGCCTTGTAGATGGTGGACAGGCTTTGAGGAGTCAGGAGGTGACTGCAGGACTCCTAGCCTGTGACTTGCTCTTAAAGCTGCAGTACTTAGTAGTTTTGGATTCTGAAATAGTTGTTTCTGATTAATGGTAATTCTCAGGGTGCTGATTTTGGGAGATTCAATGATGACACTGCCACTGAGCGTGAAGAGATGACGGTTGGATTTTTCTTGTTGGAGATGGTCATTCAATACCATGCTCCACCATTTAATAGCTGACCTTCTACCTCAACCATACTTTTCCCACACTAACCCAAAACCCTTCATATCATTAAAATCCAGAAACCAATTGATCAGTGTTGAGTTTGCTAAATGAGCTTCCATAGTTCTGCTGTAGAGAATTTCAAAGATTCACCACATTATGAATGAAGATTCCCTTCATCCCAATCCCTTCAACTCTATAACCAAACCCCCCAAGCTCTCTGCTGCTCCCATCCATTGCTACACAGGTCAGCAGGGAGTTGGGCAAGAAGTGAGGTGGGAGACCCCAAATTATTGGAGCTATCTTGGCCATCTGGTCCATTGGGTTTGTTCTGCCATTCAATCATGGCTAATAGGTTTCTCAACCCCACTGACTGGCCTTCTCCTCATAACCCTTGATACCTTTACTAAAGAACCACCTATCTCGGTCTTAAAGACACAATGTTGCAGAAGGCTTTGGAGGCAAGCCAATGAATTTCTATCCAGGTCTCTCAGTAACTCGAAGTTTCAATGAGACACCCCTCATCCTTCTAAACTCCATAGCCAATGTCCTCAACCACTCCTATGACAAGCTTTTCATCCTCAAAATCATTCTTTTAATCTCCTCTGAACCCCTCCAACACATCTTTGCTTAAATAGGGGGTCCAAAACTGCTCATAGTATTCCAATGCAGTCTGACTAGAAGCTTATACAGCCTCAGCTCTTGTATTTTAGTCCTCTTGAAATGAATGCTAACGTTGCATTTGCCTTTCTAACTGCCACCTGAATCGGCATGTTAATCTTGAGAATCCTGAACTAAGACACTGAAGTCTTTTGGTGTTTCAAGTTTCTGAAGTCTTTCCCCTTTAAGATAAATAGTCTATGCCTCTAACCTTCCTTCCAAAGTGTTTGACCTCACACGTTCCCACACTGTATTCCATATCATTTCTTTGCCCGCTTTCAAAGTCTGTCCAAGTCCCTTTGCAGCCTTCCCGCTTCCTCAACACTATCTGTCCCTGTACCTATCCAAGTCATCACAAATTTAGCAAAAATGCCCACAGTTCCTCTGTCCAGATCATTAATGTATAACGTGAATAGCTGTGGTCCCAAGAGACACCCCTGTGGAACTCCACTGGTCACTGGCTGCCATCCTGAAAGAGATCCTTTATCCCCATTCTCTGCTTTTTGCCAGTCAGCCAATCCACTATCCACGTCTTGTACCTTACCCCTAACACCATCCTATCTTATCTTAGCAGCCTCCTGTGCAGCACCTTGTCAAAGGCCTTCTGGAAATCCAAACAAACCATGTTCACTGGCTGTTGGTCAAACGTGCTCATTACCTCTTCAAAGAATTCTAAGATTAGTCAGTAGTGGACAGCGTAGAGGGTTACCTCAGATTACAACAGGATCTGGACCAGATAGGCCAATGGGCTGAGAAGTGGCAGATGGAGTTTAATTCAGATAAATGCGAGGTGCTGCATTTTGGGAAAGCAAATCTTAGCAGGACTTATACACTTAATGGTAAGGTAACCTTATGTAAGCCTTCTTCTTCCTCTTTACCAGACATTCAACCTCTCTCGTCAACCAAGGCTCCCTCACATGACCATTTCTTTCCTGCCTGATAGGTACATACATATCATGGACACGTCGTATCTGCTCTTTGAAAAAGTTCCACATTTCCACCACATCCTTCCCTGACAGCCTATGCTCCCAACGTATGCTCCTCGTGCTCCCAACGTATGCTCCTCATGCTCCCAACGTATGCTCCTCTTTTTTTTTTCGTTTGGAGATTTGGAGAAAGACAAAAGAATAAAAAATGAATAAAAAATGAATAACAAAAGAATAAGAAGAGTTTGGAGGGATATGGGCCAGGTGCTGGCAGGTGGGACTAGGTTGGGTTGGTATATCTGGTCGGCATGGACCGGTTGGACTAAAGGGTCCGTTTCCGTGCTGTACATCTCTGACTCTATGACCTCCTTGACCATAGATGAGGTATCAAGGCCTCTTTTAGAGTGAGGCTCTGGTTCAGTTTCCTAATTCATTTCAGAGCCACCTCTTGCATGGATGCTTTTACATCATTCCTGTATCTCCCTTGTGGAGCTCAGTATACAGGCCCAGTCTCCTCATGGGACAATCCAACATCTCAGCGATCAGTCTGCTGAATGTTTACTGTAGTCCCTCAATGATAAAAGGGTCCTCCCTGATGCAAGGAGACCAGAACTGTTCACAACATCCCAAGTACACTCTTCCCATAACTCTACACAATTGTAACAAGACGTTTTCAAACTCAATAAGAGGTTAACAACTACGCCGGATATACTGAAACAGGCTAAGAGACTTTACAATGCAAAAAACAGGTTTCAGCTCACCAGCTCCTTCTAGTCTCCCTCCCTCATATGGTTATTGACCTTTATAAAAGGTTTCCATGTTTTTCACCTCAACCACTCCATTTTCACCACTTGATTGCCAGCAAACTCCACGTGTGCAAATATTATAAAATGCCCAGGAAGGCAAATGCAGTGTTGGTGCAAAAGGAAGAAGTAGAGAAGGTACACTGACCCTTGGTGAGACCACACCTCGAGTACTGCTCACAGTTTTGACCCCCTTATTTGACAGAAGAGATTATTGTGTTACAATGTTCCCTTAATTTTTTTCCTTTGCCAATCATAACATCTGATTTTTTTCATCTTTCATTTGCATGCAAGGGTTTAAGAAGGGGCAGAGTTAAACTTCAAATTCTTTAAGTTGTAATTCACATGTTTATTTGCCAATGATTAAAATTGATTTCTTGATAATAAACAAAAACCAGGAGTTGCTAAGAAACTCTGGTTTGGCAGCATCTGTGGAGAGAAAGCAGGAGTTAACTTTGACCCCTTTTGCTTTCTCTCCACAGATCCTTCCAGACATGCAGAGTTCCTCAAGTAATTTCTGTTTCAGATTTCTAGCAACTGTAGTGCTGTGCTGTTATTAGAACAGCCTTTTTGTGTTAAGTTCAGAAACGTGGTCAGTGTTTTCCGTTAACCGGACTGCATCAGACAGCAGAATTAGGGACCTGGCATAATCCCAAGAGCAACGGAGCTGAAATATCACTGCTTTCCCAAATGGATGGTGACAATAACGGAGGCCCAGGCACCAATGATTCTTGCAGTCACAGTCTGCCAATCTGAGAATAAGCTAATTATTCTTACTATTTTCTGTCCAATAACCAATCCATGCCTGCATATTACCCCCTGTACAATGATGTCAAGTTTTATTTACTAATCACATTTGTGGGATATTATCCACAGCTTTCTGGAGTTCCAAATACACCACTTCCACTGGGTTTCCCTTATCTCTTCTGTTTGCTCCAATACACCTTCAAACAGGAACTCCAGCAGCTTGTCAAACATGACTGAGGCACAGTGTGAGAATTAGGGCCAGGCTGTAAAGGAGAGGGTGGGAGGGGTTCGGACCCCTCTTCCACAAACGGCCATGCATCAGTTAATGTCAAATCGGCTTAACAAAAAATCTCTCTCAAAGTTATTAACGGACATGAGCCATAGACAGGTAAATAGAGTTTGGTCACAGATCAGCCATCGTCTTATTGAACAGTGGAACAGTCTTAAGGAGCCTGCTCCTGCCACCCTACCATTATTTTCTATGCACATTTATCCTATCATTGATAAAGATTCCTGCACCTTCCCGATGACTGATATCAGATTATCACCTCCGTAAATGTAACCAAACTTCTGAAGGGATCTGGGGAAAACGGGGTTGTATATGTGGAGTTAGACTGCAGAAACAGGCTTGTGGGAGCGGAATTGCCTCTCCTCCTGTTCTGACAAATTGTGACTTTCTGCTCCTCCTTGGAGCTGGAAATCAGCTAGCCAGGGCTCAAAAACCCAGAGCCTGTTAATGTCACCACACCAAGTGAAACCAGCCAGTCAATACTGGAGGTGCTGTTACCTGACTGCTGTGCAAGTTTGCACGCCTCACTGATTCTCTTCCCAGTTAGATAGCTGAAGACAGCATCCACATGACTCATGTGATGAGACACAGCCACCTCCTCCTCGATCCTCTCCTCTGCAGTCCGAGAGAGCCAATGGGAGAACGCTTTCCTGCGCTCCAGCTGCTGGATGTATGGACTCGGCTCGGAAAAGGCAGCTTCCAGCTCCTTCAGGTTACCCCAGAGAGCCTCACACAGTGTCCATGCTAACGACCAGCCTCTCACAATACCTGCAACACAGTGTCTCATTTCATTTAACACATTCAACAGGGGTGTGCAGACCATCCACCAACAGAATTAAACATCACTACCAGGAGGGAAGTTCTTCTATCAAAACTTCCCCAGGGAGCTTTAACGAAGGATTAGGCTCAGCTTCACCCCCAAGTACCTCCTTGCCTTCCATTTCCTGATTTTCAGCTATTTCAGGGATGTTGGTTACATCCTCTATAGTGGAGACATCTAATGAATAACTAAAACTGGGATATGTATCAGATCGGAATCAGAGAAATCAGAGACCTCAGAGTTGGGGGAAAGCGAGAAGGTGGGGGAGCGGCCCTGAATAAATTTACAACTAAAGAGCTAAGCTGAAAAATGGGGTGAGATTCGATGGTGGTTGCAAAGAGCTGCACCCCCTCATTTACCTTCTGTGTATTCACTCTTGTCTTCAGCCTCCTGGATCCAAGCTGCATACTCGTGCAGAGCATCCACCCCCTGCTGGGGTTCAACAAACGGGCAGCTGCCCTCCGTGCCCACATGGCTGTAGCGCAGAGCAATCTCCAGCTGCTCTGTGTACAATGACAAATCCTGTCTCGCTCGCTCTTCCTTCAACATCACCTTCTCCACATGCACCTTGAAAGGAAGCTCTGAAACACTGTCAAATCAAAACACAGTCACAATTCACATCTTGGCTGGAAGGCTTCCTCACTATAATGCTACAAGGCATTTACTACAACACTGCAGTGTTGGAGAACACAGGGCTCAAGCCACATCTGACAGCAGCTTCTGAGCTGATGCAAGTTACTTTACAACAAGCTGATTATCTAATCGACATAAACAAAGGAGGGGAGGGGAATGCCAGCTGACAGCAGAGGTCTGCTCCCATGCTGCAAATTCTACCCAATATGGAATGTGGATGTTAAGTGATTCATCAGGCACAGCTCTGCCAGGTACAAGACAGTACAGTAACGACTCAATCAAATTGCAATTAATTGCCTTATGGCATTTCAGTTTGTATGTGCAGCCAACTGCAAACACATTGGAGGAAGTGTTAAGAGATCATGAAAAGGTTTCCCCCTCAACTCAACTCATTCTGTTCTTAGGATTTGGGTGATGTTGCTACACAGTGACTTGTAATCTCTCTGAAGACATCAAGGGTCGGTCACGCTGTGGGACTGACGTCACCTGCTGGTCAAACTGGGTAGAACTGCAACTTCAAATTCCCTGACTGGGGAATCAACTTCCCAGAGTTTTCAACCTCAAACACTGGTGATGTCAACTGCTAGTGACCAGATTCAATGAAATTCCATAATTTAAGATAATGGGATTTGAACTGTTTCCTTGTAGCTAGTTCATGTTTTTTGGGGAAAAAACAACACTGTGGAAGAACAAAGATGTTCTTGGCAGTAACAGAGGGGGAATGAGTTTGATAATTTACAAAGAACAGAGACAGAAGGTTGGGCTGGGGAGGGGGAGAAGAGAGCATGGAGGGGAGAGAAACAAAGACAGAATGCACGAGAAGTCGTTCAGGAGGGGAAGGCAGGGTCTTTATCAAGCCTCCTGCCTGTGCTCCCTCTGTGTGGTGTGGGCATGTTGGCCCGGATGCTGTGCAAGAGTTTGTGATGAGGCCCTGTAGCCTTCTGCTTCAGCTAGTGACAGTAAGATTAAACAAGCCAGAGCTAACAGCAGGCAGGGCCAGACTCTCTCAACAGTGTCTCGTACTCCAGCGACAGGAACCAAGTTCAGATTGTCTTTGGCGCGATAAGGCAGCCTATACACTACCTTCTCAAATGACCAATTGGTGGCCCACGTGGAGAGATATTATGTGCTTTCCAACTTTTGAGGCTGTGTTAAAGTACCCAATATCACCGCGCACAGTTCGTGCTCAACATAAGTAACCATAAACAAAAATGACCTGGACAGGGTACAGAGGCAGCAAATGGCCGCAGTGATACAGGGGATGGGGAGCCTTATTATTTGGACCGACTGGGTAATGTGGAGTTGTGCCCCAAGCATGAACAAAGATTGAACCTTGGTTAAACTGGGCAGGGCACTTGTCAGACCACAGTTGAAATGTTGATGAAGAGCTCATGTTCGAAATGTCGATTCTCCTGCCCCTCTGATGCTGCCTGACCTGCTGTGCTTTTCCAGCACACTTTTTGACACTGATTTCCAGCATCTGCAGTCTTTACCTTCTCCCAGTTGAAATGATGTTTAGGTTCCTTACATAAGGAAAGATAAGGCATTGGGGCAGTCCAGAGAAGATTCACTCAGCTGATACCAGGTAGGGGGGGGGGGAGCGGTAAAGGCTAAAACCTGTACAACATTGAAGCAGTATTTAGATGGTCACTTTTGATGCTGTTATACAAGGCGATGATTAGGAGATGCCGGTGTTGGACTGGGGTGAACAAGGTTAAAAATCACCCAACACCAGGTTATAATCCAACAGGTTTATTTGGAAGCACTAGCTTTTGGAGTGACGCTCCTTCATCAGGTGGTTGCAGCTGTGGCAGGAACCAGCACACCCAGATGAAGGAGGAACAGTGCTCCGAAACCTAGAGCTTCCAAATAAACCTGTTGGATTATAACCTGGTGCTGGGTGATTTTTGACTCTGAACAAGGCTATGAGCAAGTGTTGGAAAATGGAATTCGAACAGTTCGGTGCTTGTTTTTGACCAGTGTGACTGGCCTTCTATACAACAGACCCTGACAACTCTTGACTTAGCAAGTGTTGGAAAGGTTCATCTTGACTTTTACCTGATCCTGCCTCCTATGCAAAAGGTCACACCAAGTTTTGCCTTTCCTCCTCTGCTTCCACCTCCATTGTAGACCCATGATAAATCTGACCAGATAGCACAAAAGCTATAACATCCCAAACACAGTAATAGCCAGCTATCAGCGCAAGGTGTTCCGCTTGAAAAGGAGGTGGGGGGGGGGGGGGGGGGGAAAGAGAGGATGACAACGACAAGGATAACATTAAAAAGAGAGAAAATTCCAGAGTCCAAAACCTAGGAAACTGAAAGCACAGGTGCATTTGGCAAAACAAAAATATTTAGTGGGCAGACAAGCAAAAAAGACAGAATTGAACAAATGCAAAGCTGTAGGAGGGTTTTCGGTAAGGGGTCACTGCTGATTATACTGCTGGCTAGCACAGTTCAAACAAATATTGACACTTCACACATTGAGAATCGCACCCCAATCTCAGCAATGTACATTACTCACTGTTTGATCTTTGCTGGCTTTGGAAAGAAGTTATACTCCACACTGCATGGGTCAGTGTCGTATTCTGTCACATGACTCAGTAGCTGGCCACTGTGACAGAGTGTGCAGTTGGGTGCCCAGCCCACCCGGAACGAGCGTCCTGCAAACAGGGCCATGTCCATCAGAAGCTTCCCTTTGCCGTTAGTAACTGACTGCTCCATTGGCACCAGCCTCTGGTGTTGTCTAATCCCCACTGTCTTCAGCTGCAACTCTGGCAGCTGGCTGGGCACACTGAATGTGGAGGGCAGCTGGCCTGCCACTGGCCAGGGGTGAAGGGGCGGTGAGCGAAGGATCTCCACAGCAGTCGGAGAGTGCTGCTGTCTCTGCTCCTGGTGGACAGTGAAAGGCAGGAACTTCTTTGGAAAGGAGCAATAAAACATGCCTCCACCTGGAACAAAGTCAACGAAAGAATGAGAGTAATATTCCGCCTCGGTTATCTTCTGGAGAGAATGATACATTACAACAGGGCAATAATTACAGGGTGGTCCTAACAATCTCAAAGATACAACTTAATTATAATTAGACATGAAATTCAATCACAACATGAAGTGTGCGGATTGTAATGAAACACTAACTGCTTTACTGTTTTCTATCATTGCCATAGTTACAGCCTGGGTTCAGATACAAAGTAAAGCTCTTTCTACAAAAGTAAAGCTCTTTCTACAAAAGTAAAGCTCTTTCTACAAAAGTAAAGCTCTTTCTCCACTGCCCCATCATTGAAAGAACATTTCTGGTGAACCGTACCACAACATCAGGCACCCCGATCAGCAGTGGGGAAGTCTGTGCTGTTAGCTTTGCGTCATTGTTAGTTATACCAATTCCATCAAGAGTGCAGCACTTACCCAGACCTTTTGATCTTTCCCCTTGCTTTAGCAAGATCTGCCGTGGTAACATCCGCTGGCAATGGTCATCAGCTGTCAAATGTGCAAAGTGCTGATTTTGCATTTTATCTACATCCTCATCCTCACTCAACAGCGAGGCCTTCATTACCTGGAGACACACAGAAGGAAATCAAAGAATCCATCGTGTCGACACAGGCCATTCAGCCCATTGAGTCCACACCAACCCTCTGAAGAGCATCCCCCACCCACACCCACCCCCTACGCTATCCTTGTAACTCTGCATTTCCCTTGGTTAACCCACCTAGCCTGCAAACTATAGACAATTTAGCATGGCCAATTCACCCAAACCTGCACGTCTTTAGACTGTGGGAGGAAACTCATGCAGGCACAAGGAGAACATGCAAACTCCACAGAGAGTCACCCGAGGCTGGAATCGAACCCAGGTCCCTGGCGCTGAGAGGCAGCAGTGCTAACCACTGAGCCACCGCACCGCCCCAGCTTGGGTTTCTGATTGTGATCACCAGTTGAAAACCTTCAGAAGTTCCCATTATTAGTGGCACATTGGACTTGTAATCAGGGGAATGGGTCTTCAAAGTCTAGCTGGGCAGCCTGTCAATTTATTTATTTTAAAAAAAGTTGATCAAAAAGTTGGATCATTAAAAGTGACAATGAAAGAAAAGGTATTTTGGGGAGGGGAGGGGTGTTTCTTTTGAGAGATGGACAACTGGGTGACTGGCATCGAGTTATTGCCATGTGGCAGAAATACCAAAGCCAGATCCTGATTCAACCATGACATGGAATTTGAAAAAGTGTCAGGTCTACAGTATAGAAATATGCCCTTCAGCCCATCAAGCCTATTCCAGTCAAATACAAGGACTTTACCATTTGAAGCCAGTATTAGGTTCATAAGGCTTGAATGCTTTAGCTCTGCAAGTGCACATCTAAATTCTTCTTCAATGTTGGAGGGTTTCTGCTTCTCCCACCCTTACAGACACTGACCTCCAGATTCCCATCACCCTCTGGTAAAGGAAACTTTTTCACCTCTCCTGTAAACCTCTTGACCCTAACCTTAAATCTATGCCCTTTCCAAAGGGAAAAGTTTCTTCCTGTCTACATACCCAACTTTATACATCACAAATGTGACCCTTTTGTCTCCTCTGCACCCTGTCACTGCTATCACACCCCTCGTAGAAATGCGGCTTCCAAAACCACACAATGCTCAAGCTGTGGCCTAACCAACATTTTATACAATTTGAGCATAACCTCCTGGCTTTTACAACTCCATGCATTAGCTAAAGGTATAGTGCCTGCCTTCTTGTCCTCCTGTCCTGAGACCTGAAGGAATCGGTGTACATACACACCAAGGTCTCTGTGATCTCGGAGCGCTTCCCATTCATCACTATTCCCCTGCTTCTTCTCCAAGCAATATTATTAGAATCGGAGGAGGAACAAGCTCCTTCTGACCCCCCTCATTTCCACAAGGATTTCAGAAGGTCAGGAAGTATCATCCTGCAATCCTGTCTCAGTAGACAAATTAGTAATAGAGCAGGAAACCAGTCAGGTCAGGTACCAACCCATTCTACCTTGATGCAGCGTTCTGCTACGTGGTCAATGAGTGGGATTTGTGGTTCAGCTGTTATCTGCTTCTGCCTGCATAGCTGCACTCTCTAGGCATATAGCAGCACCTTACCTCACTCCCCAGGGTCACCACAGTGAAGAATGCCGGCTCCAGCACTATGTGCCATTCACAGAGCTCTCATTACCTGAAGAGAGTGGGGGTTGATGCCCAAGCTGGATGCAATGTTGCTGGAAGCGGACACAAGCTCCTGGTCCTCACTGATGTCCTCATCCAGTAAACTGTCCGGCATGGGCTCCTGGGTGATGTCAGCCATATCGCTGTCAAACTCGGTCACACGCCCCAGCTGCTGCATCAGTGGGCTCTATGGGAAAGTGGAGCGCTGTTAGATCACAGAGCAGTACTGGTTCACAGTGCAGGCCCAAATGAGCAGATATATAAACAGCGCAAAGATGCATGCTATTCTATATTCAAAAATTGAGGAAGCTAACAACTCTAGGTTTCATCATCTTTAAAATAAAGAGAAAAGCATTTCCGGTAACTTGCTGGCCACTCCATGTTTGGATGAGGTCCCTTCACAGCCTTTCAAAGTGCTTAGGTATCAAAATGCTTGCGAATGTGACCAAAAAATGAAAGATTCCCACACTGCGAAATGTGAAAGTGATTAACTGCTTTGTCAAGAACACTGGTTATTGGATAAACACGGGTCCCACACATTAGGGAGGGTTCCCCAGGTCTCATACACTCTACGACACGTACAGGAAGATGCAATACGCAAATAAAGCTTTCGCCTGAACTCCCTCAAGCAGTGCATTGCACTGAAAGGTCAGCGCTGCAGGCTAAAGTCTCGACAGTGGGATTTGACCCCATAGCCATACGACTTGACAGGCCAGTGCACTAACCACCAAGCAATGGTTGCTGGTTGAACCACTGTTTTTCATTGATTGGACTGTATTGTTGAAGTCACATCCCTCAGGTTGCTGCAAGTCTTTTTGGTTGGGGTATCCCTGGACATGGAACAAAGGCAGGTCTGTGTAGTTGAGAAAATGATCAGGTATGGGCTAGTTGAATGGGACAGCCTGGCAGACCAACAATGCCATGCTGGGAAGGAGATGCATTACGACAGGCAGAGGGGCTTGGTGGGAAGTTACCTCCAGCTGCAGGTTCTTGACAGGCTTGCAGATTTGGGCTGCCTGCTGATCAGGAAGAGCTGCTGTCTTCATCTTCTTGGTTTCAGCTTTTGAAGTCTGTTCACTATCCTCCTCATCCGAATCCTGAAGCCCATACTTGGAAAAATGTGTTACCTGGAATAGGAAAATGCAGGGATCAAACAGTGAGCTCCAAGGGGTATAACCCCAAGATCGCCTTGGTCATTATAGAGCAGCAGTCATTGGGAGATTCCAATGACCAAAGCACGATAATTCCCAAAGCACACTTCACAGCCAGAGCACTTCTGACAAACCAATCACTTTTTCTAAGTGCAGTCACCATTCCAATGTAGGAGATAGTGCAATGTACTCAGTACTGCAGCACTGGAGGCCCTTTACCAGAGGGTCAGTTGTGTAAACATCCAATTGCAGAGATGAAACACTTCCCCTTACACCGTGGATGCTGGGTAGAGTGCTCTGCATTCGGCCAAGCCCAATGCTGCCTCAAACAATTGGGGATGTTTGAGAGGAGGCAATGCAAAGTGGGCTGTGTCAGTGAAGTGTCAGCGATCTAAACCATGTGAAATTCCAGATTAAACAGCAGCACAACAGGCTATGTCCATATTGAGTTATAAAAACTGCATTGGTGCACTGAAGACTGCTGTTAATCAGAGAATGCCTACAGTTTCAGAGTACCACTTGTACATTTTACCTTCCAGCTACTTGGGTGTCTCTGCCATGTTTGTGCCACAAACCATCCTACTCCACAACGGCAAGTGAGGCAAGAGAAAGGGACCAAGGGCAATAGCAAAAGGAAAGCTGGCCCAGGGGTGAGGAATAGTCAGTCAGCTGAAATCTAAAATACTCACAGTTTATGGCCTTAGTGAGATTCAAACCTGCTCCTGATTCAGTGCACCCTGTGAACATGCTGGCATGAGACTCCCTGGTAGAGACAGGGGAAGGGACTGAAGATGAAATGCAACAAGGTCAACACTTGCCTCGAAGACCCAGGAGCCAGTCTCAGACCTGTACTCCAGGAAGCGAGCGCCCTGCTTCCGCGATGAGCTCTCCAGTCTCTCCTCAAAACCCATCTCCATCAGGCGCTCAGGCGACTTGATCAGGCAGCGAGTGGTCTTGTCAGTTGGCCAGACTCCATCCAACGTTACCTCAGCTCGTCTTTGCAGAGATGAAGGCAGTTAAAGAGAGAGGATGGAAGAAAAAGCGAGAATTTATGGGTGTTATTATAGTGTTTTCAAGAAGCTCCTTTAGAACCAATACAGTACATTTAAAGTGTAATATTCTAAGATGAAACAGTTCAAATAGAAAGAATGGCTTTTGGCTAATGGAACCCATACAACTGCACCCCAACAGAAGGCATCATTTGTAGAGAAACTTTACTAAAGTGGTACTGAGGATATTTGGAAAAATGGAAAGAACTGGGGTTGTTCTCCTTACAGCAGGAGTGGGTGGGACAGCTTTAATAGGTGTGCAGAATTAGGAAGGATTGCTCCCTTGCTATCGATTTTGCTGGGATATTGGGTGGCAACCAGATGACAATTTAAGATAGAGATAAAACAGCCAAGGAAAATAACTTACTTTAAAAATAAGTTTTAGGATCTGGAGCACACTGCCCGAGAGCAGATTCAACAAGAATTTCAAAAAGGGACCTGGAGAATTAACCATCATGGGTTTTTCAGGATATTTGGAACAGGCTTCGGAATAGGAATATTTGGAAAGCTCTTTCAAAGAGTCAGCACAGGTACCATGGGCCAAGTGGCCTCTTTCTGTTGTGTCACTGAATTTTCACGTGAGGGCAGAAAATTTATCAAACAAGGAAAGAAATCGAAGGTTCAGGTGGTGGGGTTGGATAAAGTGAACATATTGCAGAAAACACGAACACAAAACGGTGAACACAATTTATACACAAGGGCATTGATAATAAAAAGGGAAGTAAATGTTAAGGTCAGGTCACAGCGAGAGCATCACATGCCACAGGCCATCCCATAGTGGAAAGAGGACTAAAAGACACAAAGGTAACAGAGATCATTCAACAGCATCAGACCAGCAAGAATGGATTAGGATTACAAAGAAAGGTTCAATGAATAAGAAAGAAAAGTCAAAGATTAGCAGAGAGGTTACTCTCACTGCATGGCAAGTCAGTAACTAGGGTCATATTGAAACAATATTTCTATTTATACAATGCCTTTAACATATAACATTAAACTACATTACGAGGTCAGATAATCAACAATTTGGTTAAAGTGTTCAGATTTAAGGAGTACCTTAAAAAGACATAAAGGCCAAAGTGGGAGGGAAGAAGCTGAAGATATTGTTGCTAATCGTAGAGTGATTAAGATTGTGAATTTACAGAACACTGGAATTACAACAGCACAGATTTCATGGAGAAGTGTATGGCTGAAAGAGGTATAGCATGGGTTGGGTCATGAAGAACTTTGAAAACAAGGTTGACAATTGAACTAAGATGGTGTTAAAATGCTGTTTCTGCAGCATTCTGGTCTCGTTCCAAATTTCCAACATACATATGTATATAGAGGGGGCGGGAGAGCCCACAGTTACTGCTTTTACTGTTGAATTCATGAATTACTGGGACATCAGAGTGTGCCTGGGAAAATTAACAAACAGATCCTGACTGGGAGAGGTCACAGCACAGAAACAGATAAGTGAATAAATTTAAGTATAGTCTTGCTGTTAATCTACGATAGTGAATAGAGTGGGTTCTTTCTTGATTATATGTTTTATTGAGATAAGTTTCTCGATTAAACTTAAAAATACTTCAATGCAAGAGGCTTAACAGGGAAGGTAGATGAACTCGGAGCATGGTTAGGAACATGGGACTGGGATATCGTAGCAATTACAGAAACATGGCTCAGGGATGGGCAAGACTGGCAGCTTAATGTTCCAGGATACAAATGCTACAGGAAGGATAGAAAGGGAGGCAAGAGAGAAGGGGGGGGAGTGGCATTTTTGATAAGGGATAGCATTACAGCTGTGCTGAGGGAGGATATTCCCAGAAATACATCCAGGGAAGTTATTTGGGTGGAACTGAGAAATAAGAAAGGGATGATCACCTTATTGGGATTATATTGTAGACCCCTAATCGTCAGCAGGAAATTGAGAAACAAATTTGAAAGGAAATCTTAGCTATCTGTAAGAATAATAGAGTGGTTATAGTAGGGGATTTTAACTTCCCAAATATAGACTGGGACTGCCATAGTGTTAAGGGTTTAAATGGAGAGGAATTTGATAAGTGTGTACAAGAAAATTTTCTGATTCACTATGTGAATGTACAACGTGCCAAACTTGACCTACTCTTGGGAAATAAGGCAGGGCAGGTGACTGAGGTGTCAGTGGGGGAGCACTTTGGGGCCAGCGACCATAATTCTATTAGTTTTAAAGTAGTGATAGAAAAGGATAGACCAGATCTAAAAGGTGAAGTTCTAAATTGGAGAAAGGCCAATTTTGACGGTATTAGGCAAGAACTTTCAAAAACTGATTGGAGGCAGATGTTCGCAGATAAAGGGACAGCTAGAAAATGGGAAGCCTTCAGAAATGAGCTAACAAGATTCCAGAGAAAGTATATTCCTGTCAGGGTGAAAGGGAAGGCTGGTAGGTATAGGGAATGCTGGATGACTAAAGAAATTGAGGTTCTGTGGGAGACTGGTCAGCAAGGTTAGATTTCATGGAATACAGGGAGAAAAAGTCATTTGGATACAGAACTGGCTCAAATGGTAAGTGAATATAATCCCCATTCACCTGGACAAGTGCTGCGATTTCGGAAAAGGATTGAGTGATCCCTGTGTCAAAAGATGCCGAGGAGTTTGGAAGTACAATAAAGGAACATTGATCTTTGTCACACTCAAAAGAGCTGCTTTGGTAGCTAACTTAAAAAATGTATTCACGTGTACAGGGCACCACTGGTTTTATTAGCCATCCCTAATTGCCACAGAGGGCAGTGAAGAGTCAACCACATTGCTGAGAGTTGGGAGTCACTTGGGGTCAGACTAAGTAAGGGTGAGTTTCCTTCCCTAAAGGACATGAGTGAAACAGAAGGGGTTTTCCAACAATCAGCAAAGGTTCTTATTTACATACACCTATTGAATTCAAATTACACCACCCACTGTGGCAGGATATGAACTTGGGTACCCAGAACACTACCTGGATCTCTGGATTAACAGTCCATTGATTATATCATTAGAAAGTTACATCTTCACTAACAGTGAGGTGGTAACCTGATTACAAGGAATTCAAATATGTGAGTTCTGGGAAGGGGGATCAGACAGTGGAATGCTTTGGGTGAACCTATGCCATGGTTCACTCCGAGGCCAATCCATCCTGGGAGCACTGTGCAACTGCAATGCAGACAGTGGAGTCTGATATTGCTGCTGGGATCTCATTTAAGCTTCAGGCAATTTCTGTTCTTGTGAATTCCAAACACCTACATGGCCCAAGATTTGGATAACCTTAAAATGCCATGTGTATTTCACAGGCCCATCCCGATGCCATAGCATCGCTCAATCTGATTGTTACCTGTTCAGGCCCTCACCCACCGGGGGCTTTTTCTCATCGTCGAGATAAACAATCACCTCCTTCCTGCGGACATGCACAATCTCATCCAAGTTCATGTTGGTTAAGTTCACAACGCCAGGGAAATATATAGACCCGTAACCTGGGTTTTAAAATAAGCAGGTTAACAGCAAATACCTGGGCAGTCACCAGCCTCAGACCATGCTCCCCTACTCCCCCAGCAGATAACCCCCTCTCACCCTGCCCTAATCCTGGGCCTTGCCTTCCTCTTTAACCTCTCTCACCTCCCAGTCAGATTACATTTTTAAACTCCTAACGAACAAGCTTGGGCAGATTTCTCAGACTGGAAAAGAAAGTGAACCAGTTTGCAAGGAAAGGGAAAGTGACTGAACAATAGCTCGTTACAATCAGATTTGTATTTTGGAGCGTGTCACTAGCAAAACACGCATTTACTGTTCATCTCTAGCTGCCCTTGACAGGAGTTGGTGAGTCATCAGCACCATAAGATCCAGAATTAGGCCATTCAGCCCCATCATGTCTGTCCTAAAATTCAACTGTTGCTGATGTTTCTCAACTGCATTCTCCTGTCTCTCCCGATAACTTGTGATTCCCTTACTAATCAAAAACCTCTCCCAAATACAGCGACTTAGCCTCCATAGCTACCTGCAGTAGTGAGTTCCACAGGTTAACCACCCTCTGGATGAAGAAAGTCCCCCATTCTAAAAGAGTGTCCCTTCACTGACGTTGAGCCCTTGGGTCCTCATGCATCCCTACTAGTGGAAACACCGTCCCCATACACACTCTATCCAGGCTTCTCGGCATTCTGGAAGTTTCGCTTGTTAAGCACTCACCTTTGCGGCCAATGGTGAAGTTCTCCACGATACATTCTCCATTCTCGTTCAGTTGTTGGGCCAGTTCATCCATGGAGGGGATGGTATAGTAACCGACTCGAGTCAGCACTATGCCTAAAATAGATTGCACACCATCAGTACCATTTGGATAAACGACAAAAAGGCAAGTATGGTATCACATCATGACTAGAGGGAAAAAATCTCCTGGACTAGCTTTAGTCACAAGCAGGTTCACAGTTTCCCAATTGAGGTGTGATTCGTGTGGCCATGGAGACCGTATTCCATGTTTATTTAGGTTCTGTGAGCCCATGTCCGACTAGTTGAAGGGCTGTACTTTGTTCTATTTCTGCCCCATGCTGAGCTTTGGCCATGTCAGGGAAGGGAGGACTGCAGATGCTAGAGATCAGAGTCGAACAGTGTGGGTGCTGCCAAAGCACAGCGGTCAGGCCGCATCCAAGGAGCGGGAGAGTTGACATTTCAAGCATAAGCCCTTCATCAGGAAGGGTCATGATTTGGAGGTGTCTGTGTTGGACTGGGGTGTACTAAGTTAAAAATCACATTTCACCAGGCTGTAGTCCAACAGGTTTAATTGGAAGCACTAGCTTACGGAGCACCATTCCATCAGGTGGTGACAGTACATTAGCAGTCTTCCTCATTATGCTGCTGCTGGCCCTGCCTAAGGCTGTATCATTAAAACATCCAGGCAGCAGGCTGTTCAGATGGTTACATTAACTAACTCCTTGCCCCTTTTCTGTGGTTATGAAACCATAGAAAGGGCCCATTCAGTTCACTCACTGTCTCTTCTCCAGCTGAGTAAACAAGCCACCCATTCTCATCCCATCTTGCAGCACATGGGCCGTACCTTGCAAGTTAAAATCCTTCAGGTGTGAGCGAGCTGAAAGCTTCTGCTTCAACCTCCAAACTCAGCAATGGCTTCCAGGGTTTTCTCAAGTCACCTTTAATCCTTCTATCAACCAGCATAAACTGGTGCCCCTGGCTCCTGGTCTCTCTGTCAGAACTAACTCAGCTTTGCTGGGCATCCATCCAAGCTCCTCATTATTTTACCAAGTCATCTCTCAGCTTCTTCCATACTAAGGAAAGGAAAGCAAACCAATCCGATCTTTCTTCACAGCCGCCATCTCTCAGGCCTGGTCATATTGTGAAAAGCCTCCCCCTGCCCCATGCAGTGGTTACTGGTGGGCTTGAGCTCTGAAACATCCAGTGGGTGTCCCAGGCCTGGAGCACATCAGCAGGCCCCAAACCAACGGTCGTTTAATTTTGATAAATGTCCTTTTAGTTTTGTTTTGTTACGGTACCCCTTAAGGAGTTAATAATTTGATGATTGCTGCAACCAGTACAAAGCCCCTTATTGAAGCAGTACCTGTTTTCCAATTCCAATACAATCCTTCACCAGGCAACTTGTTGGAGATGGACTGGAGTTAGCAGCCAGTTCACAGCTCGGTTAAACATCAGCCAATACTGCACACCGGGCAGATCGAGCAAGAACAAGAGGATTCCATCCAAAACACAATTAATGAGTCAGTTTGTTTTTATTGCAATGGTCTAATACTCCCATTACTAATGCCAGATCTCTCTCATTATATGAACTCCATTTACAAACTGCCATGTTGGAATTTCAAATTCCACCTTTCAATTATTAGACCATGGCTCTGTAATACTAGTTTAGTAACAACCACTGCTCTAGCTATCCCAACACCACCTGTTTTTGGGCAGGGGAGGGGGGTCTGGGTGGAATGCTATGATAGTTGTTGCGCACACAATGCTGTAGGGATTCTATGATTCTTCTATAGAAAACTCACTACCTTTAGAAGAAATAAGAACAAAGAGCAGCTTGAGATAGCTTCCTCATCTCTCTTAACAGGGCAACTCCTTACCATGAGATTACGCCTCTGATCTCAGGCTCCCTCCAGAAGTAGTGACTCATCTACATTTACCCTGCCACGCTCCTTAAGAATCTTACATACTTAATACCAATTGTCACAAGTGAATGCCCAGTTCCAATTGTAAACACCAGGTAAGAAATCTACAATGGATAACTCTAACCTACGGTGGGGCTCACCTGCTGGATGAGGTGGTAAACTGTCATCTATCTCAGACTCCCTCTCCACACTCAGGGACCCATCGATGTAGCATGGATCTTCACTGCTGCCTTCCAATATGCCATTTCGCAGCTTGTTCCTCAAGTTCATCTCAGTGATGGTATCGTCCATAGCGGAGTTCTGGTGTCTGTTGCTGTTTACACCCTCGGGTGTCTGTGGGATCGGTTTGACTATGGTGTTGGTGTAGCATTTATTCACCTCCTGCTGGTCATTATCCTCTCTCTCCAACCGACATTCTTGCTCACTGTGAGGAGGAACCAAGACGGTAAATCATTGCAGCATTCATTTGTGACAAAGGTGGAGATTGCAGGCAGCACCAAAGGGTTCTTGCTATCAGGAATGGCTCCAGACTATTTTCTGAATGAAATTTGAGATTTAGACTGAAAAATCAACACCAACAAAATTTCTCAACTTACTGGATGTCTCTATTCCAATTACCCAGCACAGGTACGATGGGTCACAAAGCCTCCTTCTGGGCTACGTAATTCCATGGTGAAGCTAGCATGGGGAATTTTGCTCTCCATGTAAGGTTCAATTCCCAAAGTACAAGCTAGGCGTCAGAAGATGGGATGGTGGAAGGTAGGGCGCAGGGCTGGGGAAAGAGGGAGGGAAGGAGGGAAGGAGGGAAGGAGGGG
>NC_057715.1:117561076-117591210 GCF_004010195.1 Chiloscyllium plagiosum | reverse complement strand
GGGGGGGAAGGGAAAGGAAAGGGAAAGGGAAAGGGAAAGGGAAAGGGAAAGGGAAAGGGAAAGGGAAAGGGAAAGGAAAGGAAAGGAAAGGAAGGAAGATACAAACAAACATTCACAAGAGCAACTGAGAAAGGGAGTGAAAGGGAATGCTTGAGAAATGAAAAATTTGCAGGGTTATGGGGAGGGAGCAGCAAAGTGGCACTGACTGGAGAAGTATTTCTAAACATCTGGAAAAGCATGATCACTATTCTGCCCTTCTCATTAGGCAAATATAAATTGAAACCTACTTTGCAGGACCAGTTAGTAGCTTGGACAATTTTAACCTTCACATAGATTGAGAAAATCAAATTGAAGGATAGCCATGAGGAGAAATCCAGAGTATATTTTTTGCTCCTTATTTATAGGAAGTGCATGTTGTTGGCTGGGTCGGAATTTGTTCCTGTCCCTAATTGCCCAAGAAGGTGGTGGTGGTGGTAAGCTGCTTTCTTGAACCATTACAATCCATTTGCTATATCTAGACCCACAATACTGTAATGGAAGGTGCTCCAGGATTTTCTAGGACTGCTTACCTAATGGAAGACAAAAATCGAGATAAGGGAAGAATTTTCAAAACTGCAACCTGTAACGCGTGGAGTACCACAGGGACCAGTGTTAGGGTCACAATTATTTACAATATATATTCAGGTCGTGGATGAGGGATGTAAGTGTATTATAGCTACGTTTGCAGATGAAATAAACAAAAAAGTGAGGAGGAAGTCAAATGGAGCCTTCAAAGGGACAGAGACAGATTAAGTGACAGGGGCAATAATTGGCAGATGAAATATAAAGTGGGAAAATGTGAGATCATGTACTCTAGCAGGAAGAATGGAAGAGCCAGTGCTATTTTAAACCAAGACAGACTGTAGAAAGCTACATCATAGATGGTTTGAGGGCCTATTGTATAAACGACAAAATACTAATATCCAAGTGCAGCAGATGAGAGGGAAGCCAAATGGAAGACTGGCCTTGATTTCAAAAGGAATACAGGATAAAACTAGGCAAATCTTGCTACAACTATAAAGACAGGAGTTAGATCACACTGAGATTGCGGTGTCTAGTTTCGGTCTCCTGATCTAGGAGAAGATACACTGGCATTGGGAGCAGTCCAGAGATGATTCACTAGAGGGATACCTGGCACAAAAGCACTGCCTTACAAGGAGAGGTTACACACCCATGAACAGAGAAGAGTAGGCCACTCAGCCCTTTGAGTCGGCTCTGCCATTCTACATCATCATGGCAGACCTGATCTTTACCCCAACCCTACATTCTTGCACACTCCTGATAATCTTTCATTCCTTTGGTAATTCCTTTGTGGGCGGGACGGTGGCTAGTACTGCTGCCTCTCAGCACCAGAGACCCGGGTTCAATTCCCGCCTCAGGTGACTGACTGTGTGGAGTTTGCACGTTCTCCCCGTGTCTGCGTGGGTTTCCTCCGGGTGCTCCGGTTTCCTCCCACAGTCCAAAGATGTGCAGGTCAGGTGAATTGGCCATAGTGTTAGGTAAGGGGTAAATGTAGGGGTCTGGGTGGGTTGCGCTTCAGCGGGGCGGTGCGAACTTGTTGGGCCTAAGGGCCTGTTTCCACACTGTAAGTAATCTAATCTAAAGAATCTATTAAAAATATTTAAAAACTCTGCATTCATTACCTTTCGAGGAGGGGATTTCTGAAGAGTGTCAATCCTCAGAAAGAGAGATTGAAAAGGTTGAATCTGTACTTGGAATTTAGAAGAAGTGACCTTATAAAAACATACAAGATATTTAGGGGCCTGACAGAGTAGATAGAGAAAGACAGACACTATCCCACAAGGGGGAACTCGGGCCAGAGGGCAGCATCTCAGAACAGAAACCTTGTCTCAGAGGGTAGCGTATCTGTGGAATTCTTTACTGCAGAGGGCTGTCAAGACTGGGTCATTAAGCATGGTCAAGGCTGATGCAGAGATTTTTAATCAGGAAGGGAATAGAGGGTTATGGGGAAAAGGCAGGAAAGTGGAGTTGAGATTATCTGATTTTTCATGACCTCATTAATAGTAAAGCAGACTGGATGGGCTGAATGGCCTACTTCTGCTTCTATGTCTTATTGTACTCACTTCTCTCCATTCTCTGGATAGTCTGATGGTGAGGCCAAATCATTTGGTTCCTTGCAGAGTACAGGCGAGCACAGAGTAGAGTTATTCATGCTCTTCAGTACCAGCTTCTTGATGCTCTTCCTGCACAATGGAAAGTTTGCTCAAATAGTTAGTAGGTATGGCAATATAGTTAAATTATTAATAATGCAGAGACAACCGTTCAAATCCCTAATTTAAATGCAACTAAAATCTCGTCTCAATTATTCCAAAACTAATCCCATTGCCCCAACATGTTCCCCCCATAGCCCTGCACCAATCCCAATTCATCCCTCTGCCCTGGACTGTCTGGAAATCTCCGCCTTCTAATGATTATTTATTCAAATTTGCTTGATATTTCAGACCTCTACTTCATACATCCACACAAAACATTATGCCAAGATATATCCCCATATTTTGCAAGGATTTAAAATAGATCAACCTGATTACCCACTAACCAAATACAGAAAAATCCTTCAAACTCCTGCAGTTTTAAACTTTGTTCAGCCTTTACTGCTCCAGAGGCAATTGTGCCAGTAGCTCAACGCGCTCGACCTAGAACTGGAAATTCCCTTCAAACTATCATGACAAACCTCAGTTATTTGCACTTTGCAATTTTAGTGTACATTCTACACCAGGGTGGTCAAAAACTGCACAGTCTGGTCTATCTGGTTTTTCATATATTACCATTTGTTAATGTTCTCATATCTTCATTTATAAAACTGACAAGGTTCTTGGTTTTCTTTTAAAAAAAACTTCACCCAATTACACCTCTTTAGGTAAACCCCATTTCTTGCACATCCTTCAGTATCTTCCCACCAAGTCTATATGGATAGCTTTCTCTTCCTGAATTCCATGGGCCCACCTCAAGCATACCCATATTCAACTGTCGGCACCACCTTTGTTAACTTGTCTGGTTTTTGGAAGCATTTAAACTTTCATAAAAAGAAAATACCTTAAATATTTTTGGGAACATAAATATACTTTGGATTATGAAAACTGAAAATTAGCACTATGCCAGGATTGTAAAGGATTTACAATGAGACTTTATGGAATAAGTCTGCTGTCTGCACTTGAAGAAAATGTTCAAAAGAGAGATAAAAATTGTTTTATAATCTTAATTCCCAGACAAACAGACT
This sequence comes from Chiloscyllium plagiosum, assembly GCF_004010195.1. Lineage (NCBI taxonomy): Eukaryota > Metazoa > Chordata > Chondrichthyes > Orectolobiformes > Hemiscylliidae > Chiloscyllium > Chiloscyllium plagiosum. The sequence goes on along the minus strand of NC_057715.1, from coordinate 117,587,933 downwards.
GTTTCAGAAAGGGCCGAGTGATGAAGACAGCCTAGCAACAGCCTCTGGACTTTTGGTTTATTTTGCCACAGACTGGAGAGTTGTTCAGTTTTGGATGTAGGCTTGCTCACTGAACTGGAAGGTACATTTCCAGATGTTTCGTTACCCTACTAGGTAACATCTTCAGTGGGCCTCAGGTGAAACAATACTGAAAATTCCTGCTTTCTATTTATATGTATGGGTTTCTTTGGGTTGGTGATGTCATTTCCTGTGGTAAAGTCACTTCCTGTTCCTTTTCTCAGCGGGTAGTAAATGGTGTCTAACTTGATGTGTTTGTTGATAGAAACCCAAACATATAAAGTAGGAATTTTCAGCATTGCTTCACCTGAGGCCCACTGAAGAGGTTACCTAGTAGGGTAACAAAACGTCAGGAAATGAAACTTGCAGCTCAGCGAGCAAACGTACATCCAAAACCTCAACCTGAGCTACAAATCTTAAACCTTGCGAAGTTGTTCAGTCATAACAGGCTTGCAAGAAAGTAGTGCTTACTGAAAACTGAAAGAACTGCAGATACTATAAATCAGAAACAAAAAACAGAAGTTACTGGATTAGGTCATTAGTTCCAGCATTGTTCTGAAGAGAAAGCAGAGTTATCGTTTTGGGTTGAGTGACCCTTCCTCAGACCTGAAACGTTAACTCTGATTTCTCTTCACAGATGCTGCCACATCTGCTTTTCTATTAACTTCTGTTTTTGAAGCACTGCTCTGAGTAACAATGTACATTTAAAACCCCCAAAGAGATATTTCCTGAGAATCATAGAAAGTTCTAGAAATCAGTAATTCTGATCTCCTCAAACTGAATATTGAACAACTGACTTGATTGTTAAGTCATTTCTAACTGACATGTTACCCAAACCAATGGTCTGTTGTTGATCTGTGACAGACAGCAATGCGATCCCATTGACAAGAAACTAAAGGAATTGACAAAGTCACCTCATTTCACCTTCTTAGCTTGGAATTCTAATCAACAGGGTTTACTCTATTTTCCAAACAATTGCTCTGTCTCATCCTGTCTGTGTTTTAGTGTGTACGTTAGAGGGATATGGTTTAATCCTGATTAATGCTTTAGCTGGTAACCAGTTTAGCCACATGTTTAAAGTAAACATTTACTTCTAGTAAACAAGGTTACTGAAAAGTGTACTGAAGAAACTTGATAGAAGTCTCTTATTTAAATTAACAGTAATAAACACCTTGACCATTTTAGTGATTAAATAAGACTTTTATACTGCCTCATGATAACCATTCGTTAGTTCATTTCTCAGAGCAATGTCCTGACCAAGCAGAGTCATTTAGTTTAAAATTTAAACAAAGCTTGGCAGTTAAGGGTTAAATCAGCATTAATGGATGCATTCTCCATTGTAATGCCTCTACTACAGTCCACTTGTCAAGTAATGTTGTGGAGTATAAACGCTGGCTTTCCCCTTAAATTTGTATAATTACCAAATGCCCTGGGCAAGGGGAAGTCAAAACACTTTAGTATTGCTAAAGAAAAGACACATTCTGCTAAGTGATAAGATTTGTTATGAAAAGTTAAGAGATCGATAGCGGCGGTGGAGGGGGCAGGGAAGGGAAGAGAGCGCGAGAGAGAGCACGAGATGTCACAAGGGTTAAAAGCATTTACCTGGGCAGGAAGGTGCCATTCGATAGAGATGTAGGTTCATCATCATCCAGTCCATCAAAGAGCTGGGACTTGGAGGAGCCAGTGGCCTGCAGGGCTTTTGGCCGTACTCTGGTGGCAGGGCGGGGAGTCAGCTTATAGTGGGTGGGGGTAGTCAGTGCCTTCTGGGCTGCTGGATTTGTGGGTTTCAATCGCTGCAAAAAGGAAAGCAATTCATGTTAAAACACTGGAGCAGGTGGTTTCCATTTGGCCCCTCTGGCTTCTTCTGCCTTGCAGTTTGCTCAGGCCAAAGCAGTGCCTCAGCATCTTTTAGTTGTCATGATTACACATCCACTGATTTCTTCATAAGAAATCAATCTCAGCCTTTACTGTTCTCCTTTTGGTAATGCTGAATTGTTATGCCTCGCAGGGATGGGGCGCTAGAAATCAAGCCCTGCTCTCCGTTGCAAAAATTTAATTTTTTTTTAATGCAGAATTTCTCAATTTACCCAATTTTCAGACTGTTTTTGTACTGAAGCAGATTATTACCAGTAAACATGCTCAAACTACAGAAACAACTGAACCATTTCAAATTCTAAAATCCTTATAAACCCTATTCAGACAGACACCACATACACGGATTTCCTGAAGAAGGGCTCATGCCCAAAACATCGACTCTCCTGCTCCTTGGATGCTGCCTGACCTGCTGCGCTTTTCCAGCAACACATTTTCAGCTCTGATCTCCAGCGTCTGCAGTCCTCACTTTCTCCCAGACACCCACACACAGGTAAGGAAAAAAATACAGGTGTTGAGGGCAGGGGGAAGATCTGGATAGGAGTTCAGTTGACCTTGTTCAAAGGATCTGCTGAACTGGTTCTTGTGCTGATCAGAACATTGCTTCTCCATCTTCCTTTTCAAAATGCTTTCTCCTGGGGGCATAGCGCGATGTAAACAGTCTCTGATTTATTAAGGATTAGTGGTGCTGGAAGAGCACAGCAATTCAGGCAGCATCCGAGGACAGGCAAAAATCGACGTTTCGGGCAAAAGCCGATTTTACCTCGTTTTTACCTCTGATTTATTAAGTCAGAGCTTACTGGTTAAATTGGTTTCTTCTGGCTTAAAGTGCATTTTGTAGCAGAGAACCTCGAGCTGGTGGTGTTTTGGATGCTGCCTGACCTGCTGTGCTTTTCAGCACCACTATAATCTAGACTTTTGAGGCTTCTGTATCTTGTTCACAGCCTCAGCCTCTTCAGCTACCTGCTGTCACAGTGGTTGATAAGCACAAGACCTTTGATATGAATAACTAATCACTAAGTCCACAGACCAATCAGCTACTTATTGCTGGCTGAATGTCCATTTGCACACAGTCCCCCCTTGGCTCCAACTCACCCAGAAACCAACCAGTTCGAAAACAGATCTTTTCTCATTTCAGTCCACAATTAAAAACACAAGAGAAATAAAAATACACTGCCTTTCTAATCCAATGACCCACAGTAATGTGGTATAATCTTCACTCACTCTTAAAAGGCCCAAAGAGCCTCTCCACTGAATCAAAACATTTTTACAACAAACTGGGACTGACCTGGACTGCAGCGGCTCGTTCTCAGGTCAAACTGGGACTGACCTGGACTGCAGCAGCTCGTTCTCACATCAAACTGGGACTGACCTGGACTGCAGCGGCTCGTTCTCACATCAAACTGGAACTGACCTGGACTGCAGCGGCTCGTTCTCACATCAAATGCACATTTCCAAGACTTAATACACATTTTTTTTCTCTCATTTTAAAAACTGAAAGATCTACCAAGTTCAAAGCATTTTTGCAGTGTTCCATGAGCAAAATGAATGCTGTATTTCTCAATGGAACAATCAACATTTAGAAATGAATTATGAAAAGCCTAATAAGTATCATGCTTTGAACGGGAAATAGAGTCATCTTTGTATCCTAACTTCGGTACCTCGGTTGATGAAGATAGGCAAGCATTCTTGATAATAAAAACGTACAAAGAAACTGAAAGGACAAACCAATTCTATACAATTTTGAGAAGCAGCCTTTTTTGAACAAAAGCAATGTATTGAGGCTACATCAATGTTACACATTACTGAGACATCAATGCAATCCCCTAGCACAACTATAACTGCACTGAATGGCTGGGGATTTGCCCAGTATCTCAGTGAAACACTATGAATTGATCCAGATTAAGGATCAAAGGCCTGGATCATGGACACACGCATGAGCAACAGCAGACTAGGACCGTACCTCCTCTTTCTTCTTTGGATCAACCATGGGATTTCTGAAGAGTGGAGAATCTCCGAAAGGGGTGTAGGCCAGAGCATTGAGCTGCTGCTGTAAAACAGCCTGTTGCGTGGCTGAGGCATTCGGGTCAGTCAGGCCTGTAACAGAGATTTGGACAGGTAAACAAGCTGAGAATACTTTTATTTTATTCCTCCTTGGGTTGTAGGTGAGACTATTCCCAATTAATAAACCGAATACATTTGGATTTTCAAAAGGCTTTCCCTCAACATCCTTATAAAAGGCTGTTCACAAGATACCAGCTGAAGGTCTTTGGGGTGATATTGGAGCATGGAGAGAGGATTGTCTAGTCAGGAGGAATGGGTAAAGGTGGGATAAATGGGTTATTTTCTGGATATTAAACTAAGTAGCGTCATAGGGAGTACTGCTGGGACCTCAACCATTCATGATCAATATGTTTGACTTGGATGAAAGGATTGAATGCAGTATAGCCAAATTTGTTGTTGATACATAAAAGAAAAGCTGTGAAGAGGATACAAACAGCCTGAAATGGGATAACAATGGGTAAAGTGAGGGGACAATAACTGGGCAGATGTACTATGTGGAAAAATGGAGGAAAGTTAACAGGGTCTGATTGGACAGAGTCTGCACATGTTACAGCTCAGAGGGAACTCTGTCCTCACATGAGTCCCAAGTAGTCAAACTACAGGTTAAGCAAGTCCTACCAAAGATAAATGCCGTAAAGACCAACATTCCAATGTGGATGTTCATAAAACATTTCTTTACATTGGTATAGACCACACCCAAAGCATGAGAGTCACTCTGGTCACATTAGAGGAAATTATACTTTACGAGATTATTTTGGACAGGGCGTGTCCTTTGAGGAAAGGCTGATCCAACTGGCCGGAAATGAGTACATTCTCATCGAATGGCAGAGCAGACTCGACGGGCTGAATGGTCTACGTCTGCGTATGTCTTACAATGATTACAAAAACGAGGCGTAATCTTGGTGAAACACAAGATCCTGAGGGGGCTGTGACAGGTAGATGTGGAGAAGGAATTTAGAACTAGGGGAAAAGGTTCAAAATAAGGGGTTACCCCATTTAACACAGAAGCAGGATTTTCTTTTAAAAGGGTCATAGTCTTTGGCATTCTTGTCCAGAGGCACCAGTAGAGTCTGGATCATCGAATGCATTCAAGAGTTAGATAGAGTTTTGATTGATAAGTGAGTCAAGGGTTACAAGGACAGGAAGAAAGTTAATGTCACTATTAGATAGCCCGAGTGAATCAAATGGAGGAGCCTGTTGAATGGCCTCATCCTGTTCATAATCTCTTTCCACTGAGCACGGAGGTGGGATTTGAGCTCTGACCGGCCATTACCTAAAAATGGCCCTCAAATCACTGACCTCCACTTGGAAAGGAATGTGACGCTGGCATGACGGACCAAATAGCAACCTTCTCTCCCAAAGTACGCACTGCTGCCCAGTCACAGGGAGCATTAACTGACTTATTTAACAATGCCCACTCTCCAGCAATAAAGGATGGGGTGACAGGGGATACTGGCACTGTGCTCAAGATGAACTGCACTACCCCATTCACTCCTGAAAATGGACACTCGCATATAGGGCTTCCCAGTCAGGACGACTGAGTCACACAGCAGGAAGGTCATGCCTCACTGAACCAGATCCCAATCTCCCTTTTAGATTCAGATTGGAGACCACTTTAACGCCACATCAATGGACAAAGTCACCATCTTGAAAGCAATTCAGGCAGATTTACACTTAACAGGTCCACAGTTAACTCACTCATCAATAACAAAAAAAATGACTGAATGCTAGGCGAAAGAGATAAATTTAAAGATGGGCCTTAAGGAAGCTTAAAGCCCAGGCAGCTGGACACACATTCACCAACAGTGATTACAGTCAGGGTGTTAGAGACTAGAGATCTCAGAGCTGAGAGACTGCAGTCTAGTAGCAATAGGGAGGGACAACGACACGGAATAATTTGAAATAGTCAAATTTGCTTTTACATGAAGCAAGGGGCTGCTTAACAAGCCAACACTGGTCAGTGAGCAGAGGGAGAGTGAGAGAGTTGGGATGGGGACAGTAAGAGTTTCAGGTGAGGAGACAGAGGGTCACACATGCCTGCTCTGATGGTTACTTACAGACAGGGGCCTGAGGTGTTCCAAATCCCACTCCGGCATTGGGTGCATTGAAGGCTCCTGTTCCAAATGTTCCGGCTCCCAGAGTGGTGCCCAACTTGGGCTGAGTGCTTCCAAACAAGGAGGTCTGCCCAGCACCCAGAGCTAGGAAGAGAAAACAAAGGCATTGCCAATCAGGAGTTGCAATTCTCAGTGGATGTGGGGCAACAGTGCAGATCTTTCACCCTTTTCTGTTGGTAATTGGACAGGAGACTGTGTGAACAGGTCTGTCTAAACATGACTTCCTCATTATGATGATGTGCAGATATCTTGGTTCTAAACAGCAGCTGGGATAAACCACCTTTCTGCTGTTTGGTGTTAAATAAATGCCCTTTGGTCCAGAGAGGCAAAGACACGTGTGTCCTTGTTCACCCCATCTCTCTTTCAATTCTCACGAGGAAACCGGTACATGGGTTTTAGGGTAGATTCAGGTCCAGCGGTCTGTGTTCAGACTCTGTACAAGACTACTCCCAGCGTAGCTTTCAAGCCCTGCTATCTTAACCAATACCACGCAGCTTCAGCAGTCTACATGGAAGTGAACTCCACATTTAACTGGGCCCCACTTTCTGATCAGACCACAGCACAGCCCCAGCCTATTTACTCTAACAAAGTAGCACACATCATGCAGGTTCTCACCCTACACATATAGCAAAGGTCATCGAATAATAATCCAGACAAAAAGTTCTGGCTAATTACAGTGCCTCAGGAAGTGCTTCATCCTCCCCTATCACCCAGACCATCTCCTGAACAAGGATACTGGCAGAAGGTTACGTAAACCTGGCTTGGACTTGAAAAGGGGGGGGGGGTGATCTAATCAAGGGACTTAACATGATAAATAATTCGATAGGCTGAAGTGGTTTCCTTTTCGGGGTGGAGAGGGAGAGGAGATGTCATCTAGACAAAGGAACTCGATCTTAAAATTCGAGCCAGGCCATTTAGGGGTGATGTCAGGAGACACTTCACACACAGGACTGGAAGTCAGGATCTCTCTCCAGCACAACACCTGGAACCCTGGTTAAAGTTCCGCGGATAGACTAATAGGTTGGACGGGCTGAATGGCCTCTTTCTGCTCCTACGGAGCCCCTCCAGTAGCTCAGTAGCTTCCAAACAAGGAGGTCTGCCCAGCACCTAGAGCTAGGAAGAGAAAACAAAGGCATTGCCAATCAGGAGTTGCAATTCTCAGTGGATGTGGAGCAACAGTGCAGATCTTTCACCCTTTTCTGTTGGTAATTGGATCAGTAATGGTCAGCTCAGAGCTGCTAACCCTGAGGCTGACTGCACTGCACTGCCCAGCCATTTCCTCTGTTTGGGGTGAATTCCAGACATCTGCCTCCACGATCTTAATCCTGTATATTTCCACTCCCCAACCAGGTGGAACAGCTCACCTGATCCAAATCCACCTCCTAGCGTTGTTCCGAGTGCTCCAGTTGCAGGTTTATTCCCAAACAGACCACCGGTTGCTGCGGTTGCGCCAAATCCTAAAGAAGCAGATTGAGAGCAGCCAGTGATTTAGTTTTCTATTAACTCGCTGCATCAGATTCTGATGTGCCATCACCCTGAACCTACAAAACCCATGGCACCAAGGCACATCACTGCATTCTCAGTATCATAGCAATAAGAATACTTGTAACAGCACAAACACATACTGATGGGATCAAAGATATAAAGTATGCAACTGACTCCCCAGGCTCTACAGTGAGCATTACTGTGACCCAAGCAGGCAGGATGCCTGAATGCTCCACAAAATAATGGTTTTGGGGTGGATAACCTGGTAGGGTAACAGTGGAATGCTTTCAGATTGCAGAAAGATTCTCTCTCTCTGTAGAGAAGTAACCAAAGCCTGAAAGATAGCTAGATATTCTCCCATAGGTTACTGTAAACTGTTGCCAGAAACCAGTGGAAGACTGAACGAGTGTATGCTATCTCTGCGGGACTAATTACATCTTTAACTTGCATGATGGACCCAGAAGTACTGGGGCTGGAACAAACGCAGTTTTCCAAGTGGTCATAAGGGAAGACAGAGCCAAACTTGGGGCCTCGGCTGCCAATGGTGGTTGACCAATAGAACTAGAGGGGGATACAGATATAGGAAGTCACAAGGCCGTGGAGGGGTTTAAAACTAGGTTGACCATTTTAAAATCATGATATAATTAAATGGAAGTCAGTGTGGATCCACAGCATGGGGTGATAGGGGAACAGGAATGGTGCAAGACACATTACAGATACTTTTGATCAAGCTCTTCATGCAGGTTACAATCCAATCCTGGAATGTTTGGCCCAAAGATAGGGGCATGACCATTATGTTGCAACAATTATGCTGTGACAGCAATAAGGTCACATATTGAGGCACCTTATGGGTTGTCTCTCCTCCATCAGAAAGGTGAAGGGTGTTCAGATCCAGGTGTTAAGAAAAAAACACAACTTCCAATTGTGCTTCTCACTACATTCTCCAACCAAACCACCGAGGAACTGGATCAGCTCTCACTACCATCTCCCATTAGATCAATGAACTGATTAACCACACACCCAGAGACAAATCAACTGTGGGAGACTATCAGCATCATGGCCTTAGCAGTGACATTCCCCTAGAAGGAGTTCTCCCTGCCTGGATTTACCTTACACCACTTGACCACCAAGTGCATCTCAGGGGCAGTGTAACTCTACATCACCAAAACGAAACTTAACCCTTTGGCATGTTATCCTCCTTAAATCTTTTCACCATTTATGGCTGTAAACTTCCATTAAGAGTCCACCCAAGTGCAGAGTCTGGATGCTTTCCTTTCTCATCCTCGGCCACAGCAATATTAAAATCCTAACAATCCCCATCTGCAACCACAGGCCCTTTCCACTCCCAAGTAATTCCAATGAGGTCCAGTTAGTAAGTTTGCAAATGAGACCAAAATTGGAGGTGTAGTGGACAGCAAAGACCAGTTGGGCCAATGGGCTGAGAAGTGGCAGATGGAGTTTAATTCAGATAAATGCGAGGTTCTGCATTTTGGGAAGCAAATCTTAGCAGGATTTATACACCTTAATGGTAAGGTCCTTGGGAATGTTGCTGAACAAAGAGACCTTGGAGTGCAGGTTCATAGCTCCTTGAAAGTGGAGTCGCAGGTAGATACGATAGTGAAGGAGGCATTTGGTATGCTTTCCTTTATTGGTCAGAGTATTGAGTTCAGGAGTTGGGAGGTCATGTTGCGGCTGAACAGGACATTGGTTAGGCCACTGTTGGAATATTGCGTGCAATTCTGGTCTCCTTCCTATTGGAAGGATGTTGTGAAACTTGAAAGGGTTCAGAAAAGATTTACAAGGATGTTGCCAGGGTTGGAGGATCTGAGCTACAGGGAGAGGCTGAACAGGCTGGGGCTGTTTTCCCTAGAGCATCAGAGGCTGAGGGGTGACCTTATTGAGGTTAACAAAATTATGAGGGGCATGGATAGGATAAATAGACAAAGTCTTTTCCCTGGGGTTGGGGAGTCCAGAACCAGACGGCATAGGTTTAGGGTGAGAGGGGAAAGATATAAAAGAGACCTAAGGGGCAACCTTTTCACACAGAGGGTGATACGTGTATGGAATGAGCTGCCAGAGAAAGTGGTGGAGGCTGTACAATTGCAACATTTAAGAGGCATTTGGACGGGTATATGAATAGGAAGGGTTTGGAGGGATATGGGCTGGGTGCTGGCAGGTGGGACTAGATTGGGTTGGGATATCTGGTCAGCATGGACGTGTTGGACCGAAAGGTCTGTTTCCATGCAGTACATCTCTATGACTCCCGTGGCTTTCCTTGAAAACTATCACCAAGTGGAATTTTAATTCAAGTAATATACCTGAAAGTTCAAAGTTTGGGAGAAGATTTGTAGCTCGGATGCTCGTTGTTGTGGTTCTGTTCGCCGAGCTGGGAATTTGTGTTGCAGATGTTTTGTCCCCTGTCTAGGTGACATCCTCAGTGCTTGGGAGCCTCCTGTGAAGCGCTTCTGTGTTGCTTCCTCCGACGGTTGTCAGTTCCAGCTGTCCGCTGCAGTGGCCGGTATATTGGGTCCAGGTCGATGTGCTTATTGATTGAATCTGTGGATGAGTGCCATGCCTCTAGGAATTCCCTGGCTGTTCTTTGTTTGGCTTGTCCTATAATAGTAGTGTTGTCCCAGTCAAACTCATGTTGCTCGTCATCCGCGTGTGGGGCTACTAAGGATAGCTGGTCATGTCGTTTCGTGGCTAGTTGGTGTTCATGGATATGGATCGTTAGCTGTCTTCCTGTTTGTCCAATATACCGGTCACTGCAGCGGACAGCTGGAACTGACAACCGGAAGCAGCAGATTCAAACCACTATAAATGCCAGAGGAAAGATCACAGAAGCGCTTCACAGGAGGCTCCCACGCACTGAGGATGTCACCTAGACAGGGGATGAAACGTCTGCAACACAAATTCCCAGCTCGGCGAACAGAACCAGAAAGTAAAATAGTTAATCCTAATAATGCATCCTGTGAAACAAATCAGTTGTCATAAAACTTAAACAAGAATACAAGTTGCTGGAAAAGCTCAGCAGGTCTGGCAGCATCAATGGAGAGAAATCAGAGTTAATGTTTCAGGTCCTGTGACCCTTCTCCGGTTCTGAGGCAGGGTCACAGGACCTGAAACATTAGCTCAATTTCTCTCCATAGATGCTGCCTGACCTGCTGAGCTTTTCCTGAAAATTCTGTTTTTACAACATCCTCATTTCTTTTGGTTTTTATTTAGTTATAAAACAGCTCTGGCTTATTGGCAGGCCTGAGGGAAAGAAATCTGCCATCTTTAGCTCTGCTGGCCGACAGGGGACTTCAGACCCACAGCAATGGGGTTGACTCAGCGGCCCCTGAAATAATTGAGTAAGCCACTCAGTTCAAGGCAATTAGCGATGGGTAATGAATGCTGCCTAGCCAACGACAGTCATCTCCCTTGAATGAACTGGAAAAAAAATCCTATCAGCTGCTCCTGCCATTTCCTTTTGTCCACTGGACTAAACCACACCCAAGGTTCTATAAACAAACAAAAATGTGGATGCTGGAGATTTGAAACAAAAACTCAGGTCTGGCAGTGGGGAGAAAGTAGAATTAACATTGAGTCCACCGACTTTTCAAATCTGCCAGTTTCACTAGCAAATTCGGTTTGTCTCTCTTCCAAGGTTCCCCCATCTTAACCTTAAATCTCTCTCACCGGTCTTGCTTCAAGTCTTTTGGATAAGATGGGCTCAGAACACAAAAGACCCTCCTCCTGCACCCTCAAACTGATTCCAACTTCCCACCTGGCCCCCATTAAACTGTTCTCTCTCCAGGAATTATTCTCTCTCATTCGAATCTATCACCACCTCACTCCTCCTTCCTCTCCACAATCACCAGCGATCACCAACCTCTGTCAGTTCACTCAAGGAAACAAAACAAACCTGATTTACAAATCCATCCACAGCTTTCCTCTTCCCTATCTCCATAACCTTCCCCTCTCCCACAAATCTCCCAAGAACTTTGCACTTCCCCAAATTTGATGTCGATCATCTTGGGAGTTTTGTTACGTCACCATTTTTAGTTGTGAAATTATTTGTCCAAGCCTGAAGACTGCCACCTCGACCACGCTCCCTGGAAGTGGAGATTGCAGGCTGCTTCACTAGAAACCATGTGTTGGAAACAGATAACCTACCTCAACTTGAGCCAATTAACTTGATAATCAGCAGAGGGAATAGACTTAGACAGGTTTATGATCAAGAGTCTAGTAATTGTGGGGTTCAGGCAGAAAAGGGGAATGGAGGTCATATCAAATGAGCAGTGATCTTACAAACTGGCAGAGAACTCAAAAGGACTACTCATGCTACATTTTTGTATTCCGTCTTTTCCTCATCCTGAAAAGCCTTTAAGATGATGGAAGTGAGCTGCTGCAGCCCTTGTGGTGTAGGGATGCCCATGATGCCATTAGAGAGGGAGTGGCAACATTCTCACATACCAAAGTTGGACGTATTGGCGTTGGCTCCAATAGTCAGGTTCGGCTTGTTACCAAACAGGCCAGCACCAGCTGTGCCGAAGGCAGAAGCACTCGTTGTAGCAGTTCCAAATCCAGCAGGTTTGTTAGCAAACAGGGTCTGTGGAAGATAAGAGAGTGGGAAAATATGGTCAGTTCTTCTCCCAGCCGTGGAACACCAGTCCATTTTAACGCGGGAAATGCACATTAATTTCAGCTCCACCACACATGAACCCCTAGGGTCCAGATGCAGCAACACTCGCTCATCTCCATTCCTGCAGATGGGATTGATGCCACTTCATAATCCTCCAACCCGTGCCCAACCGGTATATCAGTGTTTATCAAACCCTCAAAGCCCTGCCCCACATTTATCTAACTTAACCACTCCCTCTAGTGACGGTGCTGCATTCCCATCACCCTGATGATGTTTCTCTCATACTCCCTATTGGATTTATTGCAAACACCTTACATTGATGGCCCTGGGTTCAGGTCTCCATGATAATTGGAAATATCTCTACATCTATACAACTGAAGCCCTCACATAATTTCAAAGAGCTATATCAGTTTTCTTCCCTAAAATCAACATCTTGTTTCTGAAATAACAATAAAGGAACCACAACCTGTTCAATTATTTAATAGTTTAACCTCAGTTCTGATATTATCCATATGAATCCTGAACTCACCTTCATCAGCGACTCTTTATTAAGATACAAACATTGCCTGGTATTCCAAGTATGCTTGGCCCATGCTTCATATAATTTAACATAACATTGTTGCTTTTCAGTTCGATACTTTATGGTCTTTTGACTTTAATGTTTGTGAATTTTAATGATCCCTGTGGGACTCAAGGAAGACTGAACCCATCACTCCTTCCTCTTGGACAGCCATGAGTCAAAACTCAGCTGCCGAACATCACAAAAGGTCTGTGGTCCACAACATCCTGGCACTTGGAACTTACATTGTTGACGTTGGTGAAAGCAGCATTGGTATTGCCAAAGAGACCACCCCCTGCGCCAAACGCATTCCCGGTGCTGGTGTTGGTGCTGGTTCCAAAAATCCCTCCTGACTGCGAGACCGGGGCAGTCCCGAATAAACTCTGTGGTGAGCAGAGGGTCAGGTTAGAGTTCAGAAAGAACTTGCACGTGCACAAAGCTTTTCATCAATCTACACTTGCCGAATGCACTTTACAGAATGGTTATGGCACATGAGGAGATCATTTAGCCTGCTGTATCTGTCCCAGCAGCTCAACAAGAGGTAGGGTCTTAGATTCTTGGAATATCAGTCCTGGTTCTGAGGGAGCTAGACCATAAGAAATAGGAACAGGACTAAACCATTCAATCCCTCGAGACTGCTCACCATTCAAGACGATCCTGGCTGATCTGTCACTCATGTCCACTTTCCTGCCCTTATCCCTGTCACCCTTGATTCTCCAACTGGTCAAGAACATATTTCAGCCTTAAACACAAGGATTCTGCCCCACAGCTTTCTGTGGTGAGGTGTTCTAAAGATTCCCAACCATCAGGAGAAATTCCTCCCCACCGCAGTCCGAAATTGCTGCCCCTTTATTCTGAGACTGTGCCCTCTGGCCCGAGACTCTCCCACGAGGGAAACATCCTCTCAGCACTGACCCTGTTAAGTCTCCTTAGAATTCTAATGTTTCAATGAAATCACCTCATCCTTCTAAACTCCACTGAGTTGGGTCCAAACCTGTTTAGCCTTTGCTCGTAAGAATCCCTCCCCATCCCAGGGATCACCCTAGTGAACCTTCTCTGGGCCTTCTTGTGGCTCAACTCCTGGGCCTGGCCAAGATGGCCATCAAAAGATCCAGGCCGTGGGCCAGAGGGGCTCTCAGTTTCTGACTGGCCCTGTTTAGTGGTAGTGTCTACGCTCGGGTGTTCCTGGAGAGGGAGCAGGCAGTGCTCACTGGCACAGTCAAAGCCATTTGAGACCACTGGGCACTGCAGCAGCTGGGCTGCATCATTGGCCCAGATTACATCATTTTAATTTAAGTTAATTTCTGTTTTGCTCTGCCGTTTCCATTCAACTTAATTTGTTTGATTTCAATCAAGTGCCTCAGCAGGGGTTGCTTCACAATTAGTATTTCAGACTTCCTGAAAGAGTCGAGGGAGCTTGATTTTGTATTTTAACCTCCTGCTGCCCCTGCTTTGGGAATGTTTGATGGGGATGGTATTGAGGGGACTTTGCTTCTGGTACAAGCGAGTAGAAAAAAAACTTATGTATTTTACCTCCTGTTATCCCTATCCCAGGAGGGTTTGATGGGGACAGTGTTGAGGGAACATTACTTTCAGTTTAAAGGGAAAGCCAGCTTCACTCCATGTTTGACTCTGTGCTGTTCCTAACCCAGGAGTGTTAGATGGGAACGGTGTCAAGAGGCCTTTACTTTGTTGACTCTGAAAGGCAGCTGGTGAGCTGTAGGCACAGGCAGCTGCTGCACTGTGTCAATAAGCAGCGGATTACATTTAATATAGAGAAGTTGTAGTGAAATGCTTTGGTAGGAAAAAAACAACTGTGAGACAGAGAGAGCAGAGGGACCTGGCAGTGTCAGGACTGAGTGATCAAATGGTAAAACATAGCTGAGCTTTAGAAATAGAAACAGAGTACAAAAGCAAGGAAATGATGAAGAATCCTTTTCAACACAGGTTTGACTTCACCTGGAGTACTGCTCACTGTTCTGGGCACCACTCTTTAGGGAAGATATGAAGTCATGAGGGAGGGTGCAGATAAAATTCACAAGATTGGTTCCAGCGTGTGTACATTGGAATTTAGAAGAATTGAGTGTTAATTTTATTGAAGCGTACAAGATTCAGAATGGACTTGACAGGGTAAATGCTGAGGAGAAGTAGGAATGATCACGTCTTCTTTCAATGGCAGGCAGTGACTCGTGGGGTACTGCAGGGATCTGTACCAGTGCCGCAGCTATTCACAATAATATATTACCAATTTGGATAAGGGAACGAAATGTCACATCTCAAAATTTGCAGATGACACAAAGCTAGGAGGGGGAAGTTATGATGAGGATGCTTCAGTGCAGTTTGACAAGCTAACCAAGTGGGAAAATACACAGCAGATGCAATGATGATGAGATTAAGGAGGTTATCAACTTTGTGGTAAAAAGAAGAAAGCAGATTATCTGAGTGGCTATAAATTGAGAGAGGAATGTACAATGAGATCTGGGTGTCTTTGTACATCAGTCACCGAAGCTAAGCATTGCAGGTGCAGCAGGCAGTGAAGAACGCATATGGTACATTGGCTTTTATAGTGAGATGATTAGAGTGCAGGAGCACGGATATCTTGCTGCAATTATACAGGGCCTTGGTGAGATCACAGGTGGAATTCTGGATGCAGTTGTCGTCTCCTTATCTGAGGAAGGCAATAGAGGGAGTGCAGTGAAGACTAACCAGACTGATTTCTCAGCTGGTAGGACTGACATATGAGAAGTTGAATCAGTTTGGATTATGTTCACTGGAGTTCTGTAGAATGAGGGGAATCTTAGAAACCTCTAAAATTCTAACAGGGGTAAATGCAGGAAGGACATTCCTGTTGGTGGGAAAGTCCAGAATCAGGGACCACAGTCTAAGGACCGAGAAATATCTCCAACCGAGTGATGGGCCTGTGGAATTTCCTGCCACAGAATGCAGTAAGGTCAAAACATTGTATAACTTCCAAGAGGTGGAGATCACATTTGGGCTCAAGGGATCAAAGGATATGGAAAGAAAGCAGGAATAGGCCGGGTTGGATGACCAACCGTAATCATAGTGAGTTGAAGGAGGTTCAAAGGGACAGTCTGAAGAAGGGTCACTGGACTTAAAACTTTAATGCTGTTTTTTTCCTGCATTGATGCTGCACAAACACAGAAGATCCGTCAGCAATTTCGTTTTTTAAAAATTCTTTCACGGGATGAGGGAGTCGCTGGCTAGGCAGCATTTATTGCCCATCCGTAACTGCCCAGAGGACAGTTAACAGTCAACCACATTCCTTGTGGATTATTTTGACAAAAGTTGCAGTGGGAGGAGGAACAGCGAGTACCTTCCCGTCAGGCCCTTGGTCAATTTAAAGTATAACAATTTACCTCATCTACAGGCGGAGGGCACACTGAGCAGAAGCGGGCACGGGATTGCTGAGTAAGTGAAGGTAGATATTTGGGTGGTTGTATTACCTGAAACATTTCTCAGGTAGTGTCTCCCACCCATCCTCCTCCTTTAACCAAAAAACAAGGTTGTGTGTGCTGGATTGGTATGGTCACTAATTTTTATGTTCTTTTAAAAGTTTTCAGTAGTCTCGTTGGGAATTTAGAACAGTGGGAATGGAGGTTAGGGCAGCTAAATGTTCCTCCTGCAGAATATGGGAGGTAAGGGTCACCACTAGTGTCCATGCTGACTGCATCTGCAGGAATCCAACTCCAGCTCCTCTGTGTTAGGGAACTAGAGCTGGAGCTGGATCACTTTGGATCGTTGGGGAGGCGGAGGAGGTTATTGAGAGGAGTTACAGAGAGGTAGTCACACTTCAGGTAAAAAAAAAGGCAAATGGGTTACTGTCAGGGGACAGAAAGGGAACCGACAGGCAGTGCAGGGACCCCTGTGGCCGTTCCCCTCAGCAATAAGTATACCACTTTGGATGCTGTTGGTAGTGGTGGGGGGCTACAGATAACCAGGGGTAAGCAATGGGGAATAGGTCTCTGGCACAGAGTCTGTGCCTGTTATTCAGAGGGGAAGGGGGAAGAGGAGCAGAGCATTAGTCATTGGGAACTCCACATTTAGGGGCAGACAGGAGGTTCTGTGGGAACAGGAGAGAGTCACGGTTGGTGTGTTGCCTCCCAGGTGCCAGGGATTCATGACGGTATCTGATCATGTTTTTGGGATCCTTGAGGGGAAGGGGGAGCAGCCCCATGTTATGGTCCATATAGGCACCAATGACATAGGTAGGAAAAAGGATGAGGACTGAAGGGAGAAATGCAGGGAGCTAGGGTGGAAGCTTAGAGCTAGAGCAAACAGTTATCATCTCTGGTTTGCTGTCCATGGAGGGAGGGGCAGGGGCAGGGGGAGGGGGCTACAGGAAGGAGGGTTTTGGATTCATGGATAATTGGGCTCTTTCTGGCGTGGGTGGGTCCTCTACAAACAGGATGGTCTTCACCTGAACCAGAGGGGTAATATCATCTTTGGGAGGGTTTAAATCAATTCACCATGGGGATGGGAATCTAAATTGTAGTTCAAGTGTCCTGGAGCTGTAGAGTTGGAGGTCTGAAATAAGGTTTCAAGGCTATAAACAGGCATTGGCAAACAAGACGTTGGTTTGAAGTGTGTCTACTTCAACGCCAGGAGCATCCGGAATAAGGTGGGTGAACTTGCAGCAAGGGTTGGTACCTGGGACTTCAATGTTGTAGCCATTTCAGAGACATGGATAGAGCAGGGACAGGAATGGTTGTTGCAGGTTCCGGGATTTAGATGTTGCAATAAGAACAGCGAAGATGGTTTTGGGGTGGGGGTGGGGGGTGACAGCGTTATTAGTCAAGGACAGTATTACAGTGACAGAAAGAATGTTTGAGGACTTGTCTACTGAGGTAGTATGGGCTGAGGTTAGAAACAGGAAAGGAGAGGTCACCCTGCTGGGAGTTTTCTATAGGCCTCCAAATAGTTCCAGAGATAGAGGATAGGATAGCAAAGATGATTCTCGACATGAGCAAGAGTGACAGGGTAGTTTTTAACGGGGGGACTTCAATTTCCCAGATATTGACTGGGAATACAATAATTCACATACTCTAGATGGGTCAGTTTTTGTCCAATGTGTGCAGGAGGTTTCCTAACACAGTATGTAGATAAGCCATCAAAGGGAAAGGCCACATTGGATTTGGTACTGGGTAACGAACCCAGCCAGGTTATTAGATTTGGAGGTAGGCAAGCACTTTGGTGATAGCAATCACAATTCATTATTGTTTACTTCAGATATGGAAAGGGGTGGGTATATGCTGCAGGATAAGAGTTACGATTAGGCAAGAGGATGTACATGTATTTCAAAAGGCAAGGACTGATTAGGGATAGTCAACACAGCTGTGCGCGTGGGAAATCAGGTCTCACAAACTTGACTGCATGTTTTGAAGAAGTAACAAAGAGGATTGATGATGGCAGAGCGGTAGATATGATCTATATGGGCTTCAGTAAAGCATTCAACAAGGTTTCCCATGGGAGACTGATTAGCAAGGTTAGATCTCATGGAATACAGGGAGAACTAGCCATTTGGATACAGAACTGGCTCAAAGGTAGAAGACAGAGGGTGGTGGTGGAGGGTTGTTTTTCAGATTGGAGGTCTGTGACCAGTGGAGTGCCATAAGGATCGGTGCTGGATGCACTGCTTTTCATCATTTATATAAATGATTTGGATGTGAGCATTCGAGGTACAGTTAGTAAATTTGCAGATGACACCAAAATAGGAGGTGTAGTGGACAGTGAAGAAGATTACCTCAGATTACAACAGGATCTAAACCAGATGGGCCAATGTGCTGAGAAGTGGCAGATGGAGTTTAATTCAGATAAATGAGAGGTGCTGCATTTTGGGAAAGCAAATCTTAGCAGGACTTATACACTTAATGGGAAGGTCCTAGGGAACAAAGAGACCTTGGAGTGCAGGTTCATAGCTCCTTGAAAGTGGAGTCACAGGTAGATAGGATAGTCAAGACGATGCTTGGTATACTTTCTTTTATTGGTCAGAGTATTGAGTAGGAGTTGAGAGGTCATGTTGCAGCTGTACAGGACATTGGTTAGGCCACTGTTGGAATATTGCGTTGGTTAGGCCACTGTTGGAATATTGCGTGCAATTCTGGACTCCTTCCTATCAGAAGGATGTTGAAAAACTTGAAAGGGTTCAGAAAAGATTTACAAGGATGTTGGATGGGTCACAGGATTTGAGCTATAGGGAGAGGCTGAACAGGCTGGGGCTGTTTTCCCTGGAGCATCAGAGACTGAGGGGTGACTTTATACAGGTTTATAAAATCATGAGGCGCATGGGATAGGGTAAATAGACAAAGTCTTTTCCCTGGGGTGGGGGTGTCCAGAATTTGAGGGCATAGGTTTAGGGTGAGAGGGGAAAGATATAAAAGAGACCCAAGGAGCAACGTTTTCACACCAAGGATGGTACGTGTATGGAATGAGCTGCCAGAGGAAGTGGTGGAGGCTGGTACAATTGCAATATTTAAAATGTATCTGGATGGGTATATGAACAGGAAGAGTTTGGAGAGATATGGGACAGGTGCTGGCAGGTGGGACTAGATTAGGTTGGGGTGTCTGGTTGGCATGAATGAGTTGAACCGAAGGGTCTGTTTCCATGCTATACATCTCTGACTCTTTAGATTGCATAGGATGGGGAAGGAAACTGCAGGGGATGGGCAGAATTGAAATGTGGAGCTTGATAAGTATGTACCAGCCAGGCAGTGAGGAAGTTATTGAGCAAGGGAGCTGTGGTTTACTAACGAAGTTGAATGTCTTGTCAAGAGGAAGGCAGCGGCTTATGTTAAGATGAGATGTGAAGGCTCAGTTTAGGGCGCTTGAGAGTTACAGTTAGCCAGGAAAGACCTAAAGAGAGAGCCAAGAGCAGCCAGTAGGGGACACGAGAAGTCGTTGGTGGATAGGAGCAAGGAAAACCCCCAAAGCTTTCTATATGAATATCAGGAATAAAAGAATGACTAGAGTAAGCTTAGGGCCAATCAAGGATAGTGGGAAGTAATGCGTGGAGTCAGATTAGATAAGGGAAGCGCTAAATGAATTTTTAAAAAATAAGTATTCACACTGGAAAAAGACAAGGTTGTCAAGGAGAATACTGAGATACAGGCTACTAGACTAGATGGGATAGAGGTTCACAAGGAGGTGTTAGCAATTCTGGAAAGTGTGAAAATAAGTAAGTCCTCTGGATCAGATGGAATTTAACCTCGGATTCTCTGGGAAGCCAGGGATAAAGACTGCAGAGCCTTTGGCTTTGATCTTTATGTCGTCATTGTCGACAGGAATAGTGCCAGAAGATTAGAGGATAGCAAATGTTGTCCCCTTGTTCAAGCAGGCAAGTGGAGACCACCCTAGTAATTACAGACCAGTGAGCTTTACTTCAGTTGTGGGTAAAGTGCTGGAAAGGGTTATACAAGTTAGGATTTATCATCATCGGGAGAGGAACACGTTGATTAGAAATAGTCAACACGGTTTTGAGAAGGGTAGGTCGTGCCTCTCAAACTTTACTGAGTTCTTTGACCAAACAGATGTATGAGGGTCACGGGGTTGATGTGGTGTATATGGGTTTCAGTCGGGTGTTTGATAAGGTTCCACACGGTAGGCTATTGCACAAAATACAGAGGCATGGGATTGAGGGTGTCATCAATAGACACTTAATTCCAGATTTTTTAAAAAAATTGAATTCAAATTCCACCATCTGCCGGGACAGTATTCAAACCTAGGTCCCCAGAACATTACCTGGGTCTCTAAATTCATAGTCCAGCGATAATACCACGAGGCCATTGCCGCCCATTTAACACTCTTCTTGTTTGTTTCAAATCTACCCACCTTGGTAGTTGAACCCATTAACAGTCTGAAATAACTTACTGTTCCTTTTCCCCAGTCTGTGAGTGCCTCGCTGAGGCCCTGTTTTTCCTCACAGTTCTATTCTACTGCAGGATTATTGGCTTGAAACAAACCTGTTGAGCATTCTGAGCATTTCCTACTCAGATTTCCACTAATTCCAGTACTGGGCTCAATTTCTACTCTCTTCAGTGTGAGGAAGTGTTTCCTCAGATTGAAGGCCCTGCCACTTGTTTGGGGCACACTCCACCACAGGAAATAGTTTGATCTCAAATTTTTAAATTTTCTTAATTAGATACCACAATTTTGTTTCAAGGGAATGTAAGGCTGGTGTATGCAACTTCTCTTATTTTCCCTCTTTCATCTTGTGTAGGGGAAAGGGCTGGAGTGAATGTACATATGCCCCAAAGTAGCAACTCAGGTCACTTGGCATTCTGGATGTCTTACCATGCTGCTGGTGTTGGGCTGACCCAGGGTGTTGGTTGTGCCGAAACCAAAGCCAGTGCTCTGTGTGGTGGTGGCCAGTCCAAAAGGTTTGCTCCCAAAGAGGCCTGTGCTAGCCTGCTGCTGCGGCTGACCAAACAGGCCACCGGTGGCTGTGCCGAAAGCACCAGTACCTAAAACACAAACATCCCAACATCAGTGGGAAGGACCGACTGCACCTCAGCGAGAGGGAAACAGCCAAACATGGCAGGACCTTCATCCCCATTGAGTTTCACCTTGTTCCCACTGCCCATTTCCTTGTAACTCTTTATATACAACCCCACAAACCCCAACACAAACACTTAAATTTGTTCCCACAGTTGCATAGACTTGCCTCTCCGCTTGCAGCTTGACTGGAGCTGTTGCGTTTTCTGTAAAATAAGCAAAACACCGAACATCCAAACCCCCTACAAACATTTACAGGGTTAGCCATATTTAGAGAGGCTGGAAGGAGAAATTTCTTTGAGGGCTGAAAATCGTTGGAATGTATAACTAAGCTCATAATGCTCAGTCAGTCAGCGTATCTAAGACTGGGATCAAGAGATCCTTGGTTATTGAGGGAACTAAAGAGTATGGGCCAGCACAGGAAGGTGCCGTCGAGGTTGTATGTCAGCCACAATCTCATTGAACGGTGAAGCAGGTCAAGGGATGGGATGGTCTACTTGAAGCAATGCTCATCAGTTCTCTCACTCACATTCATGATTGTATTGGATTGAAACAGGATTTCAGAATTTCAATTTCGGCCAAATACTGAGAGCGCTCAACTCATCAACAGCTGTTCGGAGTACCTGTTATTGGCAGCAGCAATGTAAAATAAGGCTTCAATCTTTACGTAAAGTGGCAACAGCAGCATGGAAGTGACACGGGTAAATGGGAACACAGGAACAGTCTCCCGAGCCTGAATAGTCAGCCAAGATTAGTTTTAGTGTGGAGGTATCTCCCACCCTGCAACCCACAGGGCAGGAAGCAACGATAAAGAGTAGACAATAGTAAACATACCGACCTGCGGTCAGCACTGATCTGGAAAGAGTCAAGCAGGGCACACTGCTGTTTTGATTCCCATATATGCATTTCCCCTTTCTTAGTTGTGTTGTTGGCAGAGGGTTATGTTAAACCCGTTCTGAAGTCTGTAGTGCATATAATACAAACCATCCTGCTGCTTTCCACACTGTCCTCCCATGTAGTGCCTTACTGAGAGAGAATACTTCACCTTGACAAGTGTGGAAATGCCATATAGACCGACAGTCATGGCGACAGAACATTCAAAGCTTCATGCCCATTCAGACTACAAATTCTCTGTTCTGTTGAAATACTTGCTGTCTTTACCTAGTCTGAGACCATAAGTGGCAGCAGTCCCCAGCATCAACGGGACCAACCATTAACAGCCTTCTGAACTGAACTAGCAAAACCAAGAAAGGCCCACCTTAATTGTAAAAGTGGGGGGGGGAAGGGAAGATAGACAATGGATTAACAACTTGGAAGAATCCATTTGTAGTGAAATGATTGTTTGATGAAGTGGTGAGATTTCCTATAACACACATACATGTCCTCTTTTGGAATAATTTCTTTTCAGTGCCTGGGTCAGACTCTCTCCCTGCCACAAAGCAGCTCCTTCAAGCCTATGTTCTGCTTAAGCCTGCTCTGTAAACCCAAATTGGTTTAGGTAGTGGACAGTCCTATAGGGCAGAACTGTTGGGTAGGAAAGATTCCTCCTCATTGCCATCTCTGACAGCCTTTTAACTCTCAAAACTGTGTAGCATCTTCAACTCCACAGGAGAAATGTCTCTGAACAGGATGGATGTGCACTGTCATGCATGCTCACCCCACAGAATACTTGCCCAAAGCCACAGCACGCATATTGTAATAGGGAGGCAGGATACAGCTGCAAAAGAGTCGGTGCTAACAAAACATGCGTTCCCCAGAGGTACTGAATTGATTAAACCATGGTATATGCTTGCCAGTGGCTTGGCACAGGGTGGCCCAGCACTAAACTGTGATACTGGGCAGAGATAGGAGCTGCTGAAATAGCCATTGTACAATTGGTGACTCCTCCCCTGAAGGATGCTGCGTAGGGAGCGGTGGTGGGGGGGGGTGGGGTCCTGTGCCCATGGGACTCTACTTGCAAAAGAAAAAAGATACCTGTAAGAGGCAGATGTAAATAGGGAAGTAGGAACTAGACCTAAAATAAGTTCCAGTTTTCACCAGTTGGTAAATCATTCCAGCACGATTGAGCAACATAGTTTATACTTCCTGCAAAAAGACCAAACCACGACCTGGTCTCAGCTCTCATCAAAGCTTTAAACCTCACGATGAAAGTCCCTACCTGTTTTTTGAAGACTGGACCCACAGACTGTCCCCAGCACACCCACTTGGGAAAGGAGACCAGTGTCTGAGGAGAGGAAGTCACTCGTTCAATATTTGATTTTACGTTAAAATTAAAAATTTACAACATATCTAAAGTGCCAAAGGAGATAATCCATATTTGCAGAGCCCATGGGCACAGATGGCTCTCTTAGTTGCTGCTCCAAGGTATCCTGATCACAGGGCTCCTCCTTCCCCCCCAAAACACATCACAGCCTTCAGTTAAAAAAAAAAGGGGGTTGGGGAGAAGCGTTTGTAAAAGGTACCATACATATCTTAAACAAGAATTGGAAGTGGATTTCACTCCAGTCCAACTCATTTTTCAAGAAGAGTTAGCAACACTGGTGGTAACGTTCCTGTTCTGATAATCCAGAAGCTCAGGCTGTTCTAATCCAGAGCCCAGGAGACAGTGAGGTCTGCAGATGCTGGAGATCAGAGTTGAGCGTGTGTTACTGGAAAAGCACAGCAGGTCAGGCAGCATCTGAGGAGCAGGAGAATTAACGTTTCAGGCCGGAGGCCTTTGTCAGGAATCCTGATGAAGGGCTCCATCCCGAAATGTCAATATTCCTGCTCCCTGGATGCTGCCTGATCTGCAGTAATCCAGTGCCAGATATTTCAAATCTCATTGTGAATGTTTTGTGCATTTGATCAGATTTTTAGGAAAATCCAGAAATAAAAAGCAACCATGAATCTGCTGCCAAAACCCAACTGGCTCATCACCATCCTTTAGGGAAGGGAATGGAAGGGTGCTGAGTTCACTTGGCCTGGGTGTTAATGTGACATCAGGTCGAGAGCAACATGGCTAACTTGATACCCTCAAAAATGTATGATGGATAGTAACTGCCAGCATCTTTCATAGAGCAAACCAGTAGCGAGGGAGGCAAATTATGACTCCAGAGTGTAAAAAGGGCATGCTGTCTTACTGTGGGCTTTCTGCTCTAGAAAGCTGAGGAAATAAACATAAAAGGAAAATTGTCACAAAATATAATATGTGAAACAGCGAGTGTTTGTCCCCATGTTTTGTTGAAAGACAGACCTGATCTGGGACAAATCTGTCTCATTTACCTTAGTGTTGCCCTATCTGAGCAAAGAGGCATTAACACAGCTGTGCAGTGGTAAATCAGATTAACATGTGGCAGTGATGCACAAATGGCCAGGGCCCTTGTAATGCAGTGACATTGTCCCCATCTCTGAACCAGAAGACCCAGGGACAGATCTTCCCTGCTCTAAAGGTGAATGAGAACACCTCAGAGGGTTGATTGACAACAATCTGTATGAAGGTCTGGGGATACCAACCGGAAAACCCAGTGACTGATGTGAAACTGGCATCAGCAATGCTGCAACATTCCCAATGAACTGCCGTGTTCCACACTAACAAGGGGAAGTCACTGCCCAATGTGCAGCCTCTGGGGGGTTGGCACAGAACAGGGCTCACGGAAAATCAGATGTGCTGCTTGAACATCTCCAAAGAGCCAGGCTCAAGCATCACACCTGATCCTCAAAGAATATATGTTGAGAGTGGAGATGACACAGGTGGCAAAGGGGTTGCATGCAACAGCAATTACGGATTTTTTTTATTTTAATGAAGAAAACCCAAAATACAAATCCCCCAATGATTCCAGCTGCTCAAGAGAGCGAGTGGTTGAGAACAAGAGCCTTGGAAACAGCGGTTCAATTCCCAGTGGAGTAAGCCAACCTGCAGTGTGAACCATACTCAGTACATGGACAGCTTCCAACACCATTTGGGCTCAGGAAAACAAGGGGAGAGGAGAAAACACGACTCCGGACTGAAAACAGGGTGTACCTAACAATGGAAAACGCCCCGGATAGTATCACAGGAGGGTTAGCTAAACAAATAGAACAGAGACATGGAGGGGGAAGAGAGAGTTTGAGGGGCCGAGAAGTATTGAGAGGGAATTCCAAAGCTTAAGGCTCAGGCAACTGAAGACACAGCCAGCCATCAACAGGCAGTAAAACTGGGAGTACATTGGAACTGTAGCACTGCAGGCATCACAGACTGGAGTTTGCAGAATGGGAATAGCAAGAATACAAGGAATTTAAAATTTTGATGGGGGTGCTAAGGTGGTGCTGGATGAATGAGTCTTGGAGAGTATGATAGGGAGAGCAGAGGTTTGGATAAGCTGAAGTTGCAAGGCCACTAGAAAGGACCGTATCCATTCCTAGTGCCCTTGCAACAGACAGATATTCTTCCAATACTCTAACCAAAGTTGGACAAATGGGATTAAGTATTGGTACAGGGCAGTCAGCTTCAAGAGGTAGGCACTTATGCTGCACATAACCATCACCTTGACCCTTAATACATAGATTTAGCAGCCCCAGCCTACCCCAAATGAAAATTCTTGCCTAAAACAATAGCCCAATTGTTCAGAATAGACTGCAGCCAGTCAACGAACTCACTTGCTCCGAAGCCAGTTTTATTCTGTCCAAAATTGAAGCCTCCGGTTGGGTTGGCTGGAGTGGCTCCAAACAGCCCAGTGCCGGCACTGGATGTAGCCGTCGAAGTGCCAAACAGACCACCACCGCCCCCTAGGGGTGCCTGAGGCCCTTTGCGGCCAGCTGTGTAATCCTCCAAACGCAGCTCCTGGAAGATGCAGGATCACAGAGAGACAGCTTGTCAATGGTGGAAGCATCCCAACAAACCAGTTCACAGGGTCCAGAATCCTGAGAGATTTACTCCCTGAACTTTCTCCTGGAGGTGCTGAGTTCAGCTAATTCAGTAAGATGGAGGGGACAGCAGTATTGAGAATATTAGTCAACTGGCAACCCAGATTCCAGGACGTTATCTGGAGAATGCCAGTTAAATACCCAGAACAGCCGGTTTGTGGATACAAACTCACTCAGTTTTGTCTTATATCAGTCAAAGGGTGGTGCCAGTTCTAATGGATTGTTGCTAAGTTCCACTTGCCTCATGCATGGGCTTCTTGCTGAGATATTTGTATCATCGATAGTCACAGGTGAGGTGCCGGAAGACTGGAGGTTGGCTGATGTGGTGCCAAGGGTGGTATGGACAAGCCAGGGAACTATAGACCAGTGAGCCTGATGTGGGTGGTGGGCATGTTGTTGGAGGGAATCCTGAGGGACAGGACACATGTATTTGGAAAGACAAGGACTGATTAGGGATAGTCAACATGGCTTGATTGAGTTTTTTGAAGTAACAAAAAGGATTGATGAGGGCAGAGCGGTAGAAGCGATCTATATGGACTTCAGTAAGGCGTTCGACAAGGTTCCCCATGGGAGACTGATTAGCAAGGTTAGATCTCATGGGATACAGGGAGAACTAGCCATTTGGATACAGAACTGGCTCAAAGGTAGAAGACAGAGGGTGGTGGTGGAGGGTTGTTTTTCAGACTGGAG
>NC_057715.1:117546807-117560791 GCF_004010195.1 Chiloscyllium plagiosum | reverse complement strand
GATTTACAAGGATGTTGCCAGGGTTGGAGGATTTGAGCTATAGGGAGAGGCTGAACAGGCTGGGGCTGTTTTCCCTGGAGCGTCGGAGGCTGAGGGGTGGCCTTATAGAGGTTTATAAAATTATGAGAGGCATGATTACGATAAATAGGCAAAGTCTTTTTCCTGGGGTCGGGGAATCCAGAATTTGAGGGCATAAGTTTAGGGTGAGAGGGGAAAGATATAAAAGAGACCTAAGGGGCAACTTTTTCACACAGAGGGTGGTACGGGTATGGAATGAGCTGAGAGAGGAAGTAGTGGAGGCTGGTACAATTACAACATTTAAAAGGCATCTGGATGGGTATATGAATAGGAAGGGTTTGGAGGGATATGGGCTGGGTGCTGACAGATGGGACTAGATTTGGTTGGGATATCTGGTCAGCATGGATGGGTTGGACTGAAGGGTCTATTTCCATGCTGTACATCGCTATGACTCTATGATATCCTTTCCTGAAGGACACCTAAACGTATCCCACCTGATTCTAAATGCAACTCCAGTCTATTGATATTTAACTGCTCTCTGTACTGGCCTAGCAAGCCTTTTAATAGTATTAAACTGAATATCAAATTACACAGAGGGCTCGTGCTTTAGGTACAAGTCTATATTTTCTTTCTGGAAGATTCAAAATTTGAAATTAGGCCAATTCCGTAAAGGAGATAATTAGTTCACTGTGACATGGGGTCATTAAATCTTAGGAAAAGTATCCTTGTGACCCGAAGGTACCAGAGCAGGTAAGAGTTACAAGGAATAGGGTAAACAAACAGTTAAATGGAGATCAACTGGAAATGGCCTCAGCCTGCAGTTCAGAACAGATCTTGCTGAAAAAGCAGTAAACCTTATTCTGAACAGAACAGAGACCACGGTGCTGTGTTACACTATTGCAAACAGTTGACAGCTGAAGCCTGGGAGAGCAGCGCAGTAGGTGGATGAGATACTCTAGCCATTTCAGTTTTACCAGAGTCAGATTGTTTAAAGGGTGTAAACAGGAAATCTTTGGGGTTTGTGACTCATCAATACATAGTGAACCTGGGTAGAAAAGCTCTATACAGGCAATCTGTTTGAGCATCACATCTATCTGAGGTCTTCAGATGGAACATACCTGCTTGGGAAAGTGCCTCAAGGGCCAAATGTATCACTTGGGAAACAGGAAAACCTGTGCACCCAAGATTGAATCGGAAACTCGTGGGCTCTGTATGGTAGTACATTTCTATGGAATGTAACACAAGCGCTTGTAACTATGAAAAGCACATCTTTGCTACACTGACTATTTAAAGACTACTGCCTTTTTGCAATCCTTTTAGTTGGTTCATTATGATAAAACTTAGACAACTGATGGGCAGGGTGTCACTTTTTCATTCAGTTGGTACCCCAGGATTCCTTTCTTTTAAAACACCACTGGTCTCTGCAGTAATTATAACACTAGGCACAGGTAACACACGCTCATCTTACCAAGGAAGGAGAACCCACCCACACAACAGTTCTCACCTCCAGTGACTTGGTTTCGTATTCCTTCATGGCTGTGATACACTGGTGCTTGGTGCTAATGTTGGTGCTGACTCCAGACTTCACCATTGTATCTGTGCCTGTTGGAGGCTACAGGAATACAAAAGATAACCACACAGTGGTGTTAATACGGCACAGCACTTGCATGAGAAGAGGGGCTGAATTCCAAACCCTCCACCAACTACTATCAGGTTGTAAACAGCTCACTTAGAAACCAGTTTTGCTGACTGAAGTTGCCAGCTCAAATCTCTATCTCCATGGCTGGCTGGCAGAGCTGCCTAATGGCTGACATTGGTCACTCTTTCCCACTCTCAATCCAATACCATTTGAGGCACAATGATTATTCAAATAGGCAGACAATACAGAAATTCCCAAATTCTCAGAGTGATGTGGCTGTTAGCTTCCTACTCTGCCTTGGTGTAAGCTCAACACTGCCATCCCCATCATACTCACATTGAATTTAACCGTGGTTCCAGTAGGAGCAGCAGTGCTAAAGGTGGTTCCCCCGAACAAGGTCCCAGAGGTCCCACCGAAAGGATTAGAGGCGGTGCTGGTGGTCCCAAACAGGCCACCGCCCGTCGTGCTGGCTCCAAAACCTGAAAGCAAGAATGTAGAGTCACTGTAGTTCCTGGAGTACACAAAAATAAAACACAATCAGAGTCCTACAGCACACAGTCAGGCCCTTTGGCCCAAACCCACCAAAAACATTCGGTGGTGCTTCTATACGGCATAGCAAGTGTTCTTTTCACACTCGCTCCTCTGACCCACCCTACACGAACCATTAAAACATGCAAATCTTGGACCAGGATGTTTTTTGTTCCTTAAACCCGTGTTATTCAATAGATTGTAGCGGAGCTGACTGAACTCAATTCCACATTTTCAACTAACCCCAATAACCATGACTCCCTTTTTTGTCAAGGACCCATCCTATTTTAAAAATACTGATTAGATTCCCCACAGTCTGGAAACAGGCTTTCAGCCCAACAAATCCACATTGACCCTCCGAAGAGTAACCCACCCAGACCCATTGCCCTACCCTATATTTAACCTGACTAATGCACCTCCACTACTCTCTATGGAGGACAGTTTCAGACTAACAATGTTCAGAATCAAATTCTTCCTCCTCTCCAACCTAAAGGGAGACTCCTTTTTAAACTGCGTCCTTTTATTCCAGTCTCTCCCATGAGGGGCTCCATCTTCTCAGCATCCACCCTGTTAAGTCCCGTCCTGAATAAGATCCAGCTGCTCTTTGGTGATCTCAGCTCCTTAGACAAAAGGCCAATGGAAGATGAGCAGACAGTGCTATTGCAGTGGGCAGTACCCAGGAACTTCCAGCTCCTGGAACCACTTAAACAACAAAGGGGACTTCAAATGCCTGTTGGTTCATTCATGACATCTCAGGAGCACTTTCCAAGATCTCATTAACAACAATGAAATAAATGAACAAATATTAGCCGAGACACTGGTGAGCACATCAATGCTCTTCTTCAAAATAGTGACCGTGGGATCTTTTATATCCAGCCGAGGGGGCATACAGAGCCTCAGTTTAACATCTCCTTGGAGAGACAGCGAGGTGCTCCCTCAGTTTTGCATAGACAGTGTTAGCTTGGGACCAGTGACAAGCACCTGGATTGGGATTGAAACTTGAACTCATGGCAGACAGTGTTGAGACAGTGTCTTGGTATTCATTTGCATTCCCATAATTGTGCTGCATTTTTGTTTTTATTGTGAACACGGTGGCTCAGTGGTTAGCACTGCTCCCTCTCAGTGCCAGGGACGTGGGTTCAATTCCAGCCATGGGCAACTCAATGTGGTGTGTGCACATTCTCCCCATATCTGTGTGGGTTTCCTCTGGGTGCACCAATTTCCTCCCACAGTCCAAAGATGTGCAGGTTTAGGTGGATTGTCCATGCTAAATTACCCATAGTGTCCAGGGATGTGTAGGTTAGGTGCATTAGTCAAGGGTAAATATAAGATAGAGAGAATGGGTCTGGGTGGGTTACTCTTCTGAGGGTCAGTGTGGACTGGTTGGGCTAAAAGGACCTGTTTCCACACTGTGGGGATTCGATATTGTATCTGACACTTAAATGGTGACGACCCAGTCTCCCTAAGGAAAGGTTGCTGTACTGATACAGTGAAAACACATCAGGGTTGGCATGCAACTTGTAATGCTCAAAGGAAGATCTAACCCAATGCTAATTGGAGAGATTGTGCAGCTGAAAATGCAGCACCAGGCGACATGAAGAGGTCAAGCCTGACATTAAACCTGCCTCGTCTGCTGCTGAAATCTGACAAATGCAGTGCTTACTTCCAAAGCCTCCAGCAGGTTTGCTCTGAGTGAAGGCATTGCTCTGCTGATTGGAGAACAGGCCCCCGGTGCTCGTGCCCCCAAACAGGCTGTTGGACGTCGACGTGCCAAAACCAAAGCCAGCGTTGGTGGATGAAGTTGCTGGTTGTCCAAAACTACTGGAGCCGAACAGACCTCCTGCAGGGAGACAGATGGTAGTTTAACAAATGAAACAAAATGATGGGCCTCTCTATTCACTACTTTCAATGTAATGACATTTCAAACGCTCAGCCAAGTGCTTTTTAAAAGATTGGAGATTTCCCCACCTCAACTACCCTCCCAGGCAGTGCCCTCCCGATTCCCACCAGCCTCAAATACCCTCTAAACCACTCTCCTTTCACTTCAAAATTATGCCCCTTTGTTATTGACGCTTAGACTTTGGGGAACAGCTGCTTCCTATTCACCCTATCCCCTCAGAACCTTATATTCCCTTATCTGGTTGCCCCTCAATCTTTCCCACTCCAAAGGAAACAACCTGAGCCTATCCAGCCTCTCTCGGTCGCTAACCTGCTCCATCCCAGGCAACGTCCTGGTGAACCCCCTCTGCACACCCTCCCAAGCAAACCCCATCCTTCCTATAGTGTGGAGACCCAAACCGCGCACAGTCCTCCAGCCGTGGCCTAAGCAAAGTCCTGTACAGCTCCAACACAATCTCCCTGCTCTTCTAATCCAAGTTGCGAGAGATAAAGGCAAGTATCCCACCTGCCTGAATTACCCTATTCGTCTATTCTGGAATCTGTGGATAAATACCCCAAGATCCCTCTATTCCTTGGAGCTCCCTTGTGTCCTGCCATTCATCGAGTACTCTTTTGTCTTGTTCTTGCCTCCAAAGTGCACCACTTCTTACTTACCTTAGTTAAGCTCCACGTGCAACTGATCTGCCCACTGACCAATCTGTTATAGCCTCCTGTAGCCCAAGAATGTCCCCCTTATGGTTAACCACCCACCCATCTTATCATTCCGTTACGTTCACACCTACATTGTTTGTACATATCACAAACAATAATATACCCAACCCTAACCTTCAGTACACATCGCACACTGGGCTTACAAGCAGAGGAAATGTTTCATACAGCAAATGGTTAGGATCTGCAATGCACTTGCCCGAGGGTGTAATGGAGGCAGATTCATATCAAGGTTTCCAGAAGGGAATTGGATGACAAACTATTTGCAGGGCTCCAGGGATAAAG
Source organism: Chiloscyllium plagiosum (assembly GCF_004010195.1). NCBI lineage: Eukaryota > Metazoa > Chordata > Chondrichthyes > Orectolobiformes > Hemiscylliidae > Chiloscyllium > Chiloscyllium plagiosum. The sequence goes on along the minus strand of NC_057715.1, from coordinate 117,555,714 downwards.
TAGGGAGTGGCACTAGATGAACTGCTCCTTCAGAGGGCCAACTGCAACACAGTACAGGATGCCCTCCCTCCGTGCTGTATTCAGGCTGCCCCTTTTGTGTCACCAACACTACAACAGTGACTCACTTCAAAAGTCCTTCATTGGCTGTTGGAGACATTAGTGAGTTAGGAAGGGATGTTTTACTGCAGTTATATCGGGCCTTGGTGAGACTCCTGGAGTATTGCGTCCAGGTTAGACCTCACTACCCAAGGAAAGATATACTTGTTGTGGAGGGAGCACAGCTAAGGTTCACAGGGGATGACAGGACTGTCCTTTGGAGAGATTGATCTGAATTGGTCTGTACTCACTGGGGTTGAGGAGGACAGAGGGGATCTGATTGAAACACACATTTCTAAAAGGGCTGGACAGACTAGAGGCAGGGAGGGGGTTTCCATTGGTTGGGGAATCTACAGGCAGGGAGCACAGTCTCACAACGCAGTGTAGGACTGGGAGGAAAGATTTCTTCAGGGAGCAAGGGGAGTGAACTTGTGCCACTTTCTATCACAGAAGATTGTGGAGGCCAGGTTGCTCAATATTTTCGCAAGAAGACCATTTTTAAAGATTTTAAAGGCATCAAGGGGTCTGGAAAGAAAGCAGCAATATGATTTTGAGATAGAGGATCAGCCTGGATAATACTGAACGGTGGAGGCGGCTTGAAGGGCCAAATAGTCTACTCCTGCTCCTATATCCTACGTTATTGAAAGGTTATTTTATTCACAATTAAATATACCCCAACTGAAGGTTAGCAGAGAACAATCAAATGAGAATTTACTCTGTACCTGGCTTGTTTTGAGTGTTACCAAAGAGTCCACCACCAGTATTGGTGGCTGTACCAAATCCAGCTGTGGCCGCACCAAATCCACCAAACCCTGGAGTTGCAGTATCTGAAAAGCAGGAAATCACAAGGATTTAGGTTACTGGTGAGAGGGACTCAGTGATGGATAAGAGATGGGAAGTGGGTGCCATACATTTCCTCCAGCCTCCTCCATCATCCAAAAGGACGTGGCTGAAAAATGACTGCAGCTCCACTTTGCTCCCAAGCCTCTTGGCTCACGTCCGTCAACCAATCCTCAAAAGGAGTCAAACTCTCAAACCCTCTGCCATCAGGAATACAGAAAAAAAAAGCTGACGTTGTTTCTCCTCAAACAAAGAGGTTTAAGGGGAATTTGAATAGAGGCCTTTAATAGTAAGCTTTGGCAGATGAGTAGAAACGGTCGCCAGATTTACACTAATAGACAGAAGAATCAGAAGGATTAGGAGCATTCTTACTTTCATATCACCCCTAAAGAGGGAGGGTGAAAAAATACTGTCGACTTTCCGCCCTACTCCGTGGTACAGGCTGTGGCCTCTCTCTCCTTTTTACCTGGACAGCCTCCAGAACTGAAATGGTCAACTGAATCAGACTTGTGCTGCTGAAGCGATAATGAGCTTAGTGTAACAGGAGTCACGTAGTCTAGTGCATACTTTCTGAACTAATTCAGAAACTCCAGTTAGGTCATTTGAGAACTTATAATTCTATTTTCAATACATTTGAGCAGAAATTCTGCTAACAATAAAAATGCGTTCAGGTTGGAATGTTCGAAGACTGCAACATTTGAATAGTATTCAATGCAGAGCGTTAATGACCCCTGGCCCAGGGAAGGATAAATCTGTCTGAGAGACAGGGTGCAGGGAAGTTTAATAACCAAGAGAGCTGCTCTTATTACACACCGAAATTCAGAAAAATGAAAAAAATCTCGATATGTTCAAAATTCTGAAAGGGTTTCTGACAAGAGGCCATTTCCTCCTGGCTACAGGGTCAAGAATAAGGGCACAATATCAAGATTTAGGACACAGATTATGAGAATTTTTTTGACTCAGTGGTAAACCTTTGAAACATTTCACTGTTCAGTTTGAGAATATTCAAGATGGAACGTAATAGATTTTGGCACTAAGAGAATGAAAACATATGGACGGGAGAGTTGAGGAAAGCTGAAGATCACCATGATTTTACAGAATAGTAGAGCAGTTTTGATGTTTGGGATAATTTAAATGACGGATCAAGACAGCAGCTGGTGGGAGTAGTATTGGGTCCTTACTCAAATATGTAAATAGCTAGCAACATGTGTAATCACATCTCAGACCTTCTGGAAAGAGCTCCTGTGGAGATCTCATGCCAAGTTAGAGCACACGAGTCAAAACACATGGAATCTTGTTTGCAGATTACTTCTAGGGACCTAGGCCACTGAGGACTAACACTGTCATTGGAGGTGTAGTGAGCTATTGTTCCTCTTGCTGTAATATGCCTGTTCAGTCCAGAGAGCAGAGATAACATGCCAAATAGCAGCACATGCACACAGTATCTCGGGAGGAATAGCCCAAGACATCTGTCCAGTGGCTTCCATGTTGCTGCATAGCCGTGTGGGAGTACAGCTGACAAGGAACACTGCTATCAGTCTCATTGATTCATGGTCAGTGGGGTCTCTCAGGGTGGGGAGCCTGCTGCCCCTTACTCAGCATGCTCTAAATCATCACTTCAATCTCACACCAGCTGGCATACGAATGCTTTTGGGGCTTGTCTTGGTGATGAGTCACTGTCCAAGCGACACTCAACTTCCCCGCCTCCCAAAATACAAAATGCAGAAAGAGCCAACTTACTCTGCCCGAACGCTGAAGTAGTGAATCCACTGGTGTTGCCGAAGGTGGGAGTGCCAAACTGCGACTTATTAAACATCTTGCCAGATTACCAAGACTGCAGGCAACTGTAAAGGAAAACAGACCAAGAGAAATCAGTCCCCTCAAACTGCGAGGGAGAGATATCAGAAACTCAAAGCATCAACAGAATGCCAGTGCACAGGGGCATGAGAAATATTGACCAACTCTCCCTTTGCCTCATGGAAAAGCCCAGCCAGCAGGATTCATCCTCTCCAAACACTGGCTCTGCTTGTTAAGCTCAAACCTGGAGGATGCGTAAGAAGGGGGCAGATTAAACTACTATACCTCTTTGAATATTGAAGTGCCAGATGAGCAGCTTTATCAATAAGGATTCACGAAGGGTTTTGGGTGGGGAGTACATGTGACCAACACTGGCATGGATACAGGATTGGTTAATGGACAGGCAACATAAGTGAGTATGTTCAGGTTGTGACCAGTGGGATGCTGCAAAGATCAATGCTGTTGTCACAGCTATTTACAATCAATATGATCAATTGTTGGCAATACTGGATAGACTTACTTGATAGACCAGTGGGGTCTTTTTGCCTGCAAATTAGTTAGACAGTGATGAGTTACTGAACAAACACAAAAAACTGCCAATGTATTTTTAACAAAAGAACGTGTAAAGAAAAGAAAACCAATGCTTGAGAAACAATTTGGGAAGAGGTGACCATAAACAGCAAAACATCCTTTCCATAAACCCGACCCAGGTGAACGATCACTTCTCACTTCACCGGAAGGTATCTGCACATTCCCAAGATGCAAATCTCTCAGTCTCTCCCTGAGACCACACACTAACTCACCAAATACGGACTACTACCTGGGGCTATTCCCAACCTGTCTACCCAGACGGTTTGGTTGACTTGGCAAACTAAGCTGCCCTCCTGCTGGTAAAAATATTTACTCTGAATGGGATCTGCTTCTGGCTCCTTTCCACCGGTCTCTCTCTGGGATGCAAACCTTAAGTCAGTAAAGATTTCAATAATTATCTCACCAGGAAGTTTGCTAGGGCACAACTTTAGTTGTATGATTACTTGGAAGGGCTGTTTTGTCCAAATGCTGCAAAAACGAATAAGAGGCACCTACGGAGAACTGAAAACAAATACATTTAACCTCCCCTGAAGAATCTAAGCTCCAAAATAAAAATATATTACAAACCTTTACACCATACAAATGACTTACGACAGAAAGTAACACACCCAAGTTAGTAAACAATATGAAGCTAGATGGAAATGTAGGCTGGAAGAGGACAGAGGCTGCAAATAAATATCGACAGTTAAACGGGTAGGGAACCAAGTGGCATACTGCGAGATAATACATATTACTCACATTAGTTGCAAGAATACAAAACAGATTTTTTTAAAATAAAGGCATGAAAATTGTAAACTTCATGTTCAGAGAGATTTAGAGCCATAGAGATGTACAGCATGGAAACAGACCCTTCAGTCCAACCTGTCCATGCTGACCAGATACCCCAACCCAATCTAGTCCCACCTGCCAGCACCCGGCCCATATCCCTCCAAACCCTTCCTATTCATATACCCATCCAAATGCCTCTTAAATGTTGCAATTGTACCAGCCTCCACCACTTCCTCTGGCAGCTCATTCCATACACGTACCACCCTCTGTGTGAAAAAGTTGCCTTTTAGGTCTCTTTTATATCTTTCCCCTCTCACCCTAAACCTGTACCCTTGAGTTCCGGGATCCCCCAGACTAGGGAAAAGACTTCGCCTATTTACCATAGCCATTCCCCTCATGATTTTATAAACCTCTATAAGGTCACCCCTCAGTCTCTGATGCTCCAGGGAAAACAGCCCCAGCCTGTTCCTATAGCTCAAACCCTCCAACCCTGGCAACGTCTTTGTAAATCTTTTCTGAACCCTTCTGCATATTCTCACAAGCATTACAGAATTTAGAACGCAGAAAGCAATTAAGGCAGCCTTCACCACAAGGGGATTGGAACACAGGAATAAAGAAATAGTTTTACAATTGCACAGTAGTTTGCTGAGACTATACCTCTAATAGAGGTAGAGAGGGATAGAGGTTGAGGGAAAGACTTGCAGAACTCAGACACAGACACGAGTGGTGGAGAAATGAAAATGAGGAGGATGCACATTGCCCTCGAAATGGTATCGCCATGGTTAGATTACTGGGCGACTAATGCAGAGGTCCAGACTAATTCTCCAAGGACGAGTTCAAACCCCATCATGGTGGATGGTGGAATTTAAAGTCAATCAATAAAGCCAACCAATAAAGTTGGTTTTCATCTGGTTTACTAATGTTCTTATCAGATCTGGCCTACCTGTGATTCCAGGCCTATAGCAGTATGGTTCACCCTTCACTGAACAATCAGGGATGGGCAATAAATGATGACCTAGTCATTCCCATGAATGACTAAAACAAAAGACCATATCCCAGACACCTCCATCACCAACCCTGGGTATTGTCTGACTCATCAAAGGTGATAGCACCGTGATATATAGAAGCGAGTAGCCCCAGCCCTCCTTAACATTAGCTCCAGACTCCACAAAGTCTTATGGCATTGCTGCTGACTACCCCCATTAGCTGATGAACCAGTAACAAACCATGTTGAACACCACTTGGAGGACACACTGAAGGTGGAGATGTACTCGGGATGTGGAATTCTAACACCCAAAGGCTTTCAGTACCACTACTAACCAAGCTGGTTAAGTCCTGAAGGCATATCTTTCAGACTGTGGGGTAAGTGGTGACAGAAAGCCAACATGAGGGGAAAACGTGTTCAAACTCAGGCTCACTCAATACCATCCAGCACAAAGCAGCTAGTGCTTCCACCATCAACATGCAGCAGCTGTTTGCCCCACCTACAAGATACACTTCATTAAGATCACCAAGACTTCTCACGTGTTCCCTCGATACACCGGGGTTCTCGTGGTATGTAGTAGTGACCCTACCTCTGACCCTAGCAGCCCCATTTCAAGTGCCACCTACTCAGAACCGTGTAGTAATATCACTGCACACGTTGACAAAATAAAATCTCCAAACCCAGACCCCTACAACTGAGAAGGGCATCATTAGGGAATTCCTCTCCAAGCCATCACCATCCTGACTTGGAAATATTCCTACACCATCACAATTAAAATCTTGGCATCCTCTAACAGCACAAACACCACATGGATTGCAGCAGTCTCAAGGGTAATTAGAGATGGACAATAAATGCTGAACTAGGTGATGCCAACAAAAGTAATTCAAAACTGGGTAAACGTAGAGGTCCTAGAGAGCAGTAGGGCTGGAGGTGGTTACAGATTAGAGGGACGAAGCCGTGAAGTGTTTAAATACAGGTAAAAAATACTGTTAAAAAAATCAAGCCACTGCTGGAGAAGGAGCCAATGTAGGTGATCAAGAACAAAAGATAGGGCTGAACTGGACATGAGTCAAACTAGAAACAGCAGAGTCATGTGGAGGATAGAAGATGGAACTGCATTAACAGTCAGGTCTAGAGGTCAAAGAGTCACAAATGAAGGTTGCAGCAGGAAACAAGCTGTGGATGGGATGATAAGTGATGCTACAGGATGGAAACAGGCAGCGTTCAGGTTAACGACAACAGGGTCTTCGGAGTTGAAGAGTGTGGTGCTGGAAAAGCACAGTCAGTCAGGGAGCATCATGAAGAGCTTAAGCTCGAAACGTCGACTCTCTTGCCCCTCGGTTGCTGCCTGACTGACTGTGCTTTTCCAGCACCACACTCTTCAACTCCGATCTCCAGCATCTGCAGTGCTCACTTTCTCCCGAATGGGGCTTTGAGGCAAACACGACATCAGAGCTGTGAACAGACTGTTTCAGCATCAACAGAGACCAGGAGTGAAACAGTCACAACATGTAAATGGAATTTGTAGCAGGGACTGAAGGCAATCATTTCAATCTTAATGTTGGTTAACTGGAGGTATTCATCATAAAACTTTAGAGGACAGAAAGATCACAGCCAACAGCTCAGAAAATCAAATGGCAAGGGCATATTTACAAACGGTCATGGGCAGTACAATTCTAATGTGCACATCTCCCCTTAACTCATTTCAGAAGTGAGGCAGTCAGGTACAAGTTACCTGGTAATCTCACTTCAACTGAGCAATGTTTTCACAGGACAAATACTTCAGGTGAACACAACTGTTCCTACCCAAGGAGGGATACTGTGGGGCCATTCAGTCCTTCAAGTTGGCATTGTGTGTAAACAGGTGTTCTGTATATATCAGAGAATTCTGCTCTGCTACAAGAGCCCCTTTTGGAGCAGAGTGGAAGTGTCCCTAATCCTGGGCCAAGAGGCCTGTTTCAGAGGTAATAACATCTCTGTATAAGGTTGATTAGAAAAACAGATTATATTTAAAAAACTCTGCTCCAAATTCCATTAACCACTGAGGCACTTTCTCTGGACTGCCTCCAATGTCAGTATATCTTTCTCCAGATAAGGGGACCAAACCTGTTCACAGTATTCAGCTGTGGGGGTCTGACTAGCACCCTGGCCAGTTTCAGCAAAATCTAAGTTTATATGCTATTCTGTTTGAAATAAAGTCAACGTTCCGTTTGCCTTCCCTACTACCCACTGAACTTCAATGGGATTCAACTTCATGTGAATCATGTACAAGAACCCCACCCTCAGCCCATCCCTTGGGGCTGCAGTTTGTTCAGTCTTCCTCTATTTAAATAATATTCATCTCTTTCGTTCTTCCTGCCAAAGTGCAGAACCTCAAATGTTCCTACATTATAACCATTGAGTTTTTCTGCATACATCCCCCTGCAAACTCTCTCACCCTTGCTATCCCACTTGTTTTTGTGCCATCCACAAAGTTGGCTAAAGTGCATTCAGCATCATCGTTAATATACCCAACTGTGGCTCCAGCACTAATCCCTGTACACTCCACCAGTTACAGACAGTCCTCCTGAAAACACACCCTGTACTCAAACTCTGGTCACTCACAAGACAATCCTCTATCCATGCCAATACCATGGGTTCTCACCTTATTAAGTAGTCTAAAGTCTGATTTTATATGGAGTGCCTTTTGGAAGTACAAATATTATGTCCACTATTGATTACCATATCAAAAACTGAAGTCAGTCTGTTTGGCATGATTTCTCCTTCATGACCGTCTGATCATATCAGTTTTTTATATAAAAGTTACATTCTCAGATTATCTGTAACAATTGGTGTCAGGGCAGATAAGATGTTGAAGGTGTTAGCCCCCTGTAATTTTTTAGATTAGAATCAGTCTAAACATTATGGCACAGACAGGGGGCTAACACCTTCAACACCTTATCTGCCCTGACACCAATTGTTACAGATAACCTGAGAATGTAACTTTTAAAACAAGTTTTGGGATTTACATATGAAAGTGAAACTATAATGGTCACTAACAGATGACAGACTTAACAAACAAACAATCAACGTATTTTTCAATGTATAATTCCAGTTACATCACACTGTAAACTTTTGCTATAAATTCAGTGTCTTACAATTTCCCCTTCACAACCACCTGGAGCAGCAGCGCTTCAAAAGCTAGTGCTTCCAATTAAACCTGTTGGACTATAACCTGGTGTTGTGTGATTTTTAACTTTGCACACTCCGGTCCAACACCGGCATCTCCGAATCATGATCATATCAGCATTTCTAAATACTCTATATCCAAGATTCCAACGCTGTTGCAATCCCAGACTGAAATGCTAGCTCAATTTCTGTGGAGAGAGAAACAGTCAAAGCTGCTGAGTTTGTTTGGTTAAAAATCACACAACACCAGGTTCTAGTCCAACAGGTTTAATTGGAAGCACTAGCTTTCGGAGCGACGCTCCTCCATCAGGTGGTTATGGCTAACACCGGCATCTCCAAACCATGGGCTTGTTTGTTTCTCTCTCTAAGTGCACCCTGTCAAGGTCGGTCCCAACCAGCTTGCTGTGTAAGAGGCGGCCAGCCTGGCTAACTCTCCCTGACTGTCAGCACACACCAACAGACAAATAAGCACAATTACCGCGGTGCCAGGAGGCCACTCGGCCCATCCCCTTCAAGGATGACCCGGATACCTGGGAGGATACAGTCCAACCAGACACGCACATGTTTGTGAGAGTCCGCCGGGAAGGCCACCCCCCCTCTGCCCGGGAGGCCCACACCCCCGCCCCCCCACGGGAGGCCCACACACCCCCCCCCCCACGGGA
>NC_057715.1:117542522-117546301 GCF_004010195.1 Chiloscyllium plagiosum | reverse complement strand
GGCTGCCCATCCCCTGAAACCCGCCAAGGCCCAGGCCCAGGCTGAGCCGTCCCCACCCCCGGGGACAGCGGCCTCCAGGCCTACCTGCTCAGGCCTCACTCACCGCCCGCTGCCAACTCTGATAATCCTTCCCCCTGCTCAGTCGGCCAGCCAGCCCGCTCCGTCCTGGATACGCACTTCAAGCAGCTCCCTGGACGCCAGAGCTTCGACCGTACGACTAGGCCAGGCCCCGCCCACGTAACCGCAACACGACACGCGCCCACTATGCACACTGATTGGTCGCCGGCACATCAATCAGGAGCGGTGCTTGTCGATTGGGCAACTCAGCTGTCGGTCAGACGGGTTCCTTGGAAGCATTGGCTGAAGCCCCGGCTACGCCGGAAATGGACAGTGTACTCACGTTCCATTGGCTTGTTTCCGAACGGAAGCCACGCCCTCCCGTAATATCCACAATCCCATTGGTCACCTTACATGTCAGTCAGGCCCAGGCGCTGAGCGGCAGGTTAGGTGCAGAGCGCATGCGCCGTCCGCAGCTCAATGAGGGCGAAAGCAGCGAATTGTCCGGACCGAGCCCTTTCTTGCTTCTCGCGCCGGCAACAATTTCAGGCGACCGGTTATCATCTCGATTTAGCCTGATCCCCATGCGCACATAATCTGTGATCAACTGTCATTCTAGGCGGGGGTCAGTAATGAAACATCGCAGCGTCGGTCCCCACCTGTTCATATATCCCGGTCAACGTTTCCCTCCCCACCGGGTCCCTCGCGTCAATCAGCCGTTGTCTGCCATTCTGATTGGCTTTGGGACTTGGGCCCGCCCCTATAATGACGCATGTCAAACAATCCGGCCTATGATGGTGTTGCTGCGTTGGTCCCGCCCGTCGAGACCACGCCCCTTAAAAGGGCAATTTCCACAAGTGGTCCAAAAGAGGTCTACACTGAGAGGAGGCTATTCAGCCCCACAAGTTACTTTTGCGCCTGACTTGGAAATATATGTCTGTTTTTTCACTGCCACTGGGTCAAAATCCTGGGATTCCTTCCTTAAGGGCATTGTGGGTCAATCCACAGGACATGGACTGCAGCGGTTCCAGAAGGCAGCGCAATCCCACCTTGTCAATGGAAACTAGGAAATGGACAAGAAATGGGTGATACCCATGTCCCACAATTGATTTATAAAGTGTACCATCACGGTTCCATAGTCCATTTCCCTCCTGGAGTGACCCACCTTTTTCCACGTTTTACCTGGAGGAAGTTTTATCTCAAGTCATTCAACTAGACTGGTCACCCAGAGAACAAGGCAACTGTTTCTGGAGACGTGGGTCAAAATCGTACCATGGTGGCTGGCGGCATTTAAATTTGAATAATAAAATGTAGGAATTTAAAACAAATCTCCTTGATAATTGGTTGTTGTCGGCCCCCACCCATACCCCACGTGGAAACACGAGAGAAACAGGCCTGGCAGCCTCTGTAGAGAGCATAATACTCATCGAATTGAAAAGAGAATTGGGATTTGAAATATTCATTCTATTACCAAAGGAGGAGGTAATTGCCTTGTAATCCACAGATCTCAGTAATGATTTCAGGATCCAGATTTGAATGGAATGTGCACGGCTGATGGTGGGACTTAAATTCAATAAAAGATTTGGGATGAAACCATTGTGGATTGTTGGGAAAATCTATCTGGTTCATGAATGTCCTTTAGGGAAAGGGACTGTCATCCTTACCTGGTTTGGTCTCGATGTGACTCCAAACCCACAGCAAGTGGTTGACCGTTAACTGTCCTGTGAAATGGCTGAGCGAGCCACTCAGTTCAAAGGGTAGTGACATCCTCATCCCACAAAAGAATCAAGAAAAAAAATGTGATATCATATCATAAATGTTGAATGGCCTCATTCTATGCTGTAAATGTTCTGTTTCCCTTGCTCACTGTCGGCAAAGCAGATAAAAGAATAACACATAGAAGCAGAAGTAGGCTACTGATCAGATTAGATTTTGTATGCTACAACATCTTGATTTTCTCAAGATTATGTTTTCAAATAGCTCCATGAATTCATAGCTCCCCGTGTCTGAAGTCTCCTGTTGGCCCACAATCATGCCGTCCAAATTCTGGCCTCTTGTGATATCCCAATTCCCCACACTCTGGAATTCACTCCCGGGTTTTCTCCATCCCACCCTCTCTCAATCCTCCAATAAATTTTTGTGAATCAGTTTGTACCTATTTAGACTTTGGAGAATGTGCCAACAATCTTCATTGGGGTTTTGTTAAATGAGATGTGATGCGAAGGTACAGTAGGACACACGGAAACATCAGGGAAAGAGAGTGAGCGATGCAGAGGGTCCAAGCGGATGAAGGCATGATTACCAGTGCCAGTGGTGGACCGCTTAAAATCAGGGATGTTCAAGAAGCCAGAATGAAACAATCAGATTCTGGACTGTTGTGAGATTAAAGGAGATAACAGAGATAGGGAGGAGGCAAAACCACAGAGGAAGTTAAACACCAGTAAAGGAATCCTGTAATCGAAGCAACTAATGTGGTCAGGGAACACAGGAGCAGTGGGAGAATAGGGCTCGATTCATACTTGTTCTTTTTTAATCTGTAAAATTACTGAGGAATCCTGCAAGGAGAGCGTTGGAGCAGTCAGAGCTGGAGGTTCCAACAGCAAATCCATGGAGATAAAGGTGAACCCAGGTGATGTTATGGATCTGGGTGACATGATGTGGTTGAAAAGTCATCATGGACTTGAATGTGACACTAAGGTTTAGACTGGACTGTTTTAGTCTCAGCAGGTCAGGCAGCATCCGAGGAGCAGGAGAATCGATGTTTCAGGCATAAGCCCTTCATTGGGAATGAAGCTTGTGGGTTGGGGGACAAGTCTAATTCCTGATGAAGGGCTTATGTCCAAAATGTAGATTCTCCTGCTCCTCGGATGGCCTGCTGTGCTTTTCCAGCACCGCCCTCTCAACTCTGATCTCCAGCATCTGCAGTCTTCACTTTGTCCTGTTTTGGTCTCAGTCTGGTATCAGGGCAGGGAATGGATTTGGGAGCCAGGAAGCAGAGTTTGTGACAGGGAGCAAAACCAATGTTTTCACGTTGTTCAGTTGGAGAACCTCTTTCACACAATACTGAATGTCAGACAAACTGTATGAAAACTGAAGGTAATGCAAAGGTGGAGAGAGGTGATGGTGAGGTTGGGCTGGGTGTTATCAGTGCACATTTGGGAAATGAAGTTTTTGCTAAGGGACAGCTTGTAGATGAGAATTAGGAGGGGATCATGGATAAATCTTCAGGAAGCCTTTGAGAAGATGCCACATGAAGGCAGCTAAGACTCCACAGTATTGGGGCAAAGAGGCCATTCAGCTCATTGAGTCCACACTGATCCTCTAAAGAGTATCCCATCTAGACCCAGCTCCCCCACCCTATCCCCATAACCCCTGGCCATTATCAAGGCTAATCCACCTAGCCTACATATCCCTCGACTGTGGGAGAAAATTAGAGCACTTGGCAGAAACCCATGCAGACACGGGGAGAATGTGCAAACTCCACACAGACAGTCACCCGAGGCTAGAATTGGACCCAGGTCCCTGACGCTGTGAAGCAACAGTTCTAGAACTGAACAGTTGGCCCACTGTACCAGCCTGAGAGTCCAGAGAAGATTTGCAAAGATGATCCCAGGAATGAAGGGCTTGTTGTATGAAGAGAGGTTAAGGTCTCTGGGTCCGTACTGAGGACATGGGTGGGGGATCTGATTGAAACTTACAGAATACTGAGCGGGCTGGATTGA
>NC_057715.1:117539269-117542022 GCF_004010195.1 Chiloscyllium plagiosum | reverse complement strand
ATTGCAGAAAGTATGGAGGCAGGGGACTGAGGGGGATTTAGTGCTTTGGATCAGACATTGGCTCGCTGAAAGAAGACAGAGGGTGGTGGTTGATGGGATGTGTTCATTCTGGAGTCTGATTACTAGTGGTATACCACAAAGATCTGTTTTGGGGCCACAGCTGTTTGTCATTTTTATAAATGACCTGGATGAGGGCACAGAAGGATGGATTAGTAAATTTGCAGATGACACTAATGTTGGTGGAGTTGTGGACAGTGCTGAAGGATGTTGCAGGTTCCAGAGGGACATAGCTAAGTTGCAAAACTGGGCTGAGAGGTGGCAAATGGAGTTTAATGTGGAAAAGTGTGAGGTGATTCACTTTGGAAGGAGTAACAGGAATACAGAGTACTGGGTTAATGGTAAGATTTTTGGTAGTGTAGATGAACCTCGGTGTCCAGGTACATAGATCCCTGAAAGTTGCCACCCAGGTTGATAGGGTTGTTAAGAAGGCATATGGTGTGTTAGCAGTTATTGGTAGAGAGATTGAGTTTCGGAGCCATGAGATCGTGCTGCAGCTGTACAAGACACTGGTACGGCCGCACCTGGAGTATTGCATACAGTTCTGGTCACTGCATTATAGGAAGCATGTGGAAGCTTTGGGTAAATTTGCAGATGACACTAATGTTGGTGGAGTTGTGGACAGTGCTGAAGGATGTTGCAGGTTCCAGAGGGACATAGCTAAGTTGCAGAACTGGGCTGAGAGGTGGCAAATGGATCTAATGTGGAAAAGTGTGAGGTGATTCACTTTGGAAGGAGTAACAGGAATACAGAGTACTGGGTTAATGGTAAGATTTTTGGTAGGGTTAGACAGGGTGGACAGTGAAAGCCTATTTCCTTGGATGGTGATGGCTAGCATTGGGGACATAGCTTTAAATTGAGGGGTGATAGATATAGGACAGATGTCAGAGGTAGGTTCTTTACTCAGAGAGTAGCAGGGGCGTGGAACACACTGCCTGCAACAGGAGTAGACTCACCAACTTTAAGGGCATTTAGATGGTCATTGGATGATAATGGGATAGTGTAGGATAGATGGGTTTCAGATTGGTGCCACAGGTCAGTGCAACATTGAGGGCCGAAGGGCCTGTACTGTGCTGGAATGTTCTATGTTCACTTAGCTGTTACCAGCAACGACAAGAGGGACCTTTGAGGAGGGATTACAGAGTCACAGAGATGTCCAGCAGGGAAACAGACCCTTCGGTCCAACTCGTCCATATTGACCCAATATCCCAACCTAATCTAGTCCCATTCGCCAGCACTTGGCCCATATCCTTCTAAACTCTTCCTTTTTATGTCCCCACCCAGATGCCTTTTAAACGTTGTAATTGTACCAGCCTCCACCACTTCCTCTGGTAGCTCATGTAGCATCCAAGGAGCAGGAGAATCGACGTGTCGGGCAAAAGCCCTTCATCAGGAATGAGGCTGGGAGTCGAGGGGATGGAGAGATAAATGGGAAGGGGTGGGGCTGGGGGAGAAGGTAGCTAAGAGTACAATAGGTGGATGGAGGGGAGGGTGAAGGTGATAGATTGGAGAGGAGGGTGGAGCGGATTGGTGGGAAGGAAGGTGGGACAGGTCATGGGGACAGTGCTGAGCTCGAAGGTTGGCACTGGGGTAAGGTGGGGGGAGGGAGTGGCGATGGAGGACACCCAGGACCTGCATTTCCCCGGCGGAGTGGGGTGGGGGAGGTAGTTGAAATGTTGGGCTATGGAGCGGGTGTCCTGGAGATGTTCTCCACCTGACGCCTGGAGGAAGAACGCCTCATCTTCCGCCTCGGAACTCTTCAACCCCAGGGCATCAACGTGGACTTCACCAGTTTCCTCATTTCCCCTCCCCCCACCTCCATCCACCTATTGCACCCCCCTCCCATTTATCTCTCCACCCCGAGGCTCCCAGCCTCATTCCTGATGAAGAGCTCCAGCCCAGAACGTCGACTCTCCAGCTCCTCGGATGCTGCCTGACCTGCTGTGCTTTTCCAACATCACATACTTTCAACTTTGATCTCCAGCATCTGCCGTCCTCATGTTCTCCCACTTTCTCTGGCAGCTCATTCCATACACGCACCGTTTGCATTTGTATAGCCCATATTTGTCAGAGGTGGTGTCCTAGTGCTCATACTAACCTGGGACCCCAGGCCAATTCTCTGAAACATTGAGATACTGACACTCTGAGAGCTGGCTCTGTCTGAGGTAGTATGATAAAGACTGTGTATAAATAAAGAGTGACTTGGTGATGGGATAGCGGCCTCTGTGGAGTTATTTTAGTAACCATCGTCAATATTGGAAAAGCCCATCTGGGTCACTAATGTCCTTTAGCGAAGGAAATCTGCCGTCCTTACCTGGTCTGGCCGACATGTGACCCACAGCAATGTGGGTGACCCTTAACTGCTCTCTGGGCAATTGGCCAGGCCAGTGACACCCATGTCCCACAAGTCAATACATAAAAGATAAAAGGAGAGATGGGAAATAGATGTTGGCCTCGTCACTGGCACTCACATTCCATGAATGAATAAATAAAGTGAACCTTTTAACAATGTTGAAAGGTCTCAAAGGCGGCAAGTGTATTATAAAACAAAGCAGGACACTGAACCCCACGGGATGATGTTAGGACACATGACCGAAGGCTTGATATGAAGCAGGTAGGAACTGCACTAAAGGAGGGAGGGGGAGGGGGAGGAGATGGAGGGGAAGGAGATGGAGGGGAAGGGGAAGGGGAAGGGG
>NC_057715.1:117529398-117539122 GCF_004010195.1 Chiloscyllium plagiosum | reverse complement strand
GGGAGGGGTTCGGGGAGGGAGGGGGAGGGCAGGAAGGAGGAGGGGAGGGAGGGGGAAGGGTTCGGGGAGCGTATGCTGGAGCTTGGGATCCAAGCAGCTGAATGGTGATGCACGAGAGGTCAGAATTGGAATTAGGTAACATCCTGGATTCCCATGTAGATGCGATGGTCAGGAAAGCAGAACAACACCTCTCCTTCCTCAGGCGGCTCAGGAAACTCAGCGTTGTCCATAAGGACCCTCAGCAACTTCTGCAGGTGCACCATTGCAGTCCGGGTAACAGCCTGGTACAGCAACTGCTCTTCCCAGGACCAAAGAAACTACAGAAGGCTGTGTGCACAGCCCAGACCATCACAGAAGCCAACCTTCTATCCAGGGACTCTATTTACATGGCTTGGTGCTGCGGAAGAAGCTGCCTACATCAGTAAAGACCCATCTCACTCCAACAATGCTCTCTATAACCTCTTCCGTCAGGGAGAAGCTTGAACACTTGCACCAGCAGGTCCAGGAACACCTTCATCACAGCTGTTATTAATTTGATGAATGGACTCTGTAGCCTCAAATAATGCTGATCTTGCTAATGTTGATCTCTCTTGTACACTCTCTTGTAAGCCTCTGTCTAAATCCTTTGATTTACATCCTTGCTTACGAATGATCTGCCTGTATTGCATGTAAACAAAGCTTTTCAATGTTCTTCGATACACGTGACAATAAATAAATCAATCAATCAATCTTGGAGGGCTGGTGGAGAGTTCAGAGATAGAAGTCCTTTCTTGACCAGGGCCAACATAGGTTAATGAACACACAGGAGATAGATTGAGGAGAAAGTGAGAACTCCAGGTGCCTGGAGATCAGAGTCGAAGAGTGTGGTGCTGGAACAGCACAGCAGGTCAGGCAACATCCGAGGAGCAGGAGAGTCAATGTTTCAAGCATTAGCTCTTCATCAGGAATGAGGGGGTGGCCCAAGGGGGCTGAGAGATAAATGGGAGGAGGGTGGGGCTGGGTGGAAGGTTGCTGAGAATGTGCTAGGTAGATGAAGTTGGGGGTGAAGGTAATAGGTCGGAGTGGAGGGTGGAGCAGATAGGTGGGAAGGACGATGGACAGGTCGGATAGGTCAAGAGGGTGGTGCCGAGTTGGAAGGTCGGATCTGGGATGAGGTGGGGGGGGGAGGGGAGATGAGGAACCTGGTGAAATCCACATTGATGCCCTGGGGTTGCGGGGTCCCATGGCGGACGATGAGGTGTTCTTCCTCCAGGCGTCCTGCGGTCAGGGCTTTGACTCTGCTTTTCTACCCACAGGAGCCGCCTGATCTGCTGAGGTTCTCCAACAATGTCTGAATTGTTTGCATTGGGTGGTTATTCGGGTAGTAATGGTGTTCAGGCACACGGGGAAGGGAACGCTAGCTTATGCCACTCGATGGACAGAATGGCCTGCTGCAATCCCACAGGACGGGAGGACTGTAAAGTTGGATTTGGCTGGACGCCTTTTCTTTCCAGCTGTGGGGCTCTTTGGGACACAGCCGCGAGGTAGTAGTAGGCGCTACACAATTGGAAAACCTGTCTTGCCTTGAGTTGGGGAGCACCTGTCCCCAGGTCTGAGCATTGGGAGGATGATGGAGACCCTGGAACATTTAAAAAAAGGGGAGTGGTCAGGTTCCGCCGAGATTTGAACTCGGATCGCTGGATTCAGAGTCCAGAGTGCTAACCATTACACCACGGAACCAGAGCTGCTCAGCCAGCCGCTGGGAGGCGTATTTCACACAGTGGGCCCGCCTTCCTCAGCCGCCCCCTAGCAACAGCACTGTTATTGGCCGGTACCCGCCGATCCATCAAAGGTCCGCAGCCACGGAAAAGTAACCGTACAAAAGGCATTTGACAAGAAATCCGCTTCTGATTGACGTGAAAATAATTCCAGGAACGGGATACATAATAATAATAATAATAATTTGGTGAGAAGTTATAAAAACACAAACACGGAAGTGACGTAACCGTTGGGTGTTACTTTTCACCCCAACCGTCGATTTATTTATTTTCCTGAACAGTTTATTTAAAATATAATGAACATTTCGTTGGTTGACAGAAGAGGTGGTGATTCTTAAATAAATAATTAAATAACACGGGGGTCTGGCGTAGTTATATTCCTGTGACGCCATACCCCTGCGCCGTCACTGCGTCACAGAAACAGCCGAAATTCGGATGGATTTCATTTCCTGGTTCGGGTGTTTCAGTTTGTGGGGCGGCCGGTTCCTCCCGCCGGGAAAAAAAAATATAATTAGATTGGTGTGTTCGTCTTGGAAAAGGCGGGAAGTGATTCGGAAGTGACGTAACGTCGGGCGCCGGAAGTGAGCGTTGCTGTGGAGACGCGAAGATGGCGGCGGCGGCGGCGGATGATGAGAGCGATTGGGACGTTTGGATGTTGGAGTCTCTGAGACTGTGAGGGGGCCGGGGCCGGGGCCGGGGGCGGGGGGGGGGCGGGGGGGGCCGGCCCGAGGCCCGCGGCCCCCAGGCCCCGAGGCCCGAGGCCCCGAGGCCCGAGGCCCCGAGGCCCCGAGGCCCCGAGGCCCCGAGGCCCCGAGGCCCGAGGCCCGGAGGCCCGGAGGCCCGAGGCCCGGAGGCCCGGAGGCCCGAGGCGGAGGCGGAGGCTCCTCCTGGGCCGATTGCTTTGCCCGAGCCTTGTTGGGGTTCCCTGTCTCTGACCGATGGGCCGTCAGCCCCGGGAGGGTGGGCGGTTCTCCCTCCGCGTGCGGCCTGAGTCTGAGTCACTTCCTCAGGGACCCATCCCTCCGGCCGATCCCTCACGTCACTCCTCCCTCATTGCCGTCCTCTCACTGCTCTCCGCGTTCCCAATCCCCTCAGTGCATCTGCTTTACTGACATTAAAACAACATGCCGTCCTGCCTTGTGCTTTAACGTGACTGTACTTTATACTGCCTTCTAGACTGACGTGGCTCCTCTTCTCCGTCTGAAGAGGGGCTTTGCCCGAAACATCGATTCTCCTGTTCCCTGGATGCTGCTCTGATCTCCAGCATCTGCAGTCCTCACTTTCTCCTCCTGCTTTTTCCAGTGCCCCACTCTCGATTTCCCTGTACACCCAGCTCGGCTGTACCTCCACTTGCGTCCTATCTCACCCCCCCCCCCCCCCTGCAAATTCGTTTAAACTACCACCGCCTGCACTAGCAAACAGCACCCCTACTCTCACCCCAAACACAGGGATGTTGGTCTGTTCAAGGTGTAATCCTGGTACTGGCACCATCTTCGAGGAGAAAGTGAGGGCTGCAGATGCTGGAGATCAGAGCTGAAAATGTGTTCCTGAAGAAGGGCTTATGCCTGAAACGTTGATTCTCCTGTTCCTTGGACGCTGCCTGACCTGCTGCGCTTTTCCAGCAACACATTTTCAGCACTGGCACCATCTTCCCCAGAAACCAACCCAGTTATCCTGGCTGTATCTGCACTAGAACTGGGAGTAATCCAGAGAAAGAACTTTTGATGTCCTGCTTTTTAATGTGCTACCTAACTCCCCAAATTCTTGCTGCAGGACCTCACTCCCCTGTCTAACATACATTGTTTGTCCCAACAAGAACCACAATCTCTGAATGATTGCCCTGCCTCTACATGCTCTACAGCTGTTCAGTGATGACCTTGACCATGGCCCCAGCAACGTAACACACCATCTCTGAGTTGTGCCTGTGGCTGCAGAAACATTTGTCTGTATCTCTATTGAATTTCTCATCATTATTGTTCACCCTGTCTTTCTGCTCCCACCCTGTGCTGCTGGGTTTTGGCTGCACTCCTCAGAAGAACCATCGCTCTCATCATTTCTCCAACACAGAAAATCCATTGTTGAGTGAGGTGCAATCTGGGGCTTCACTGACTACCTGGTTCCCTCCCCTTTTCTGATTGACCATCACCCATTCCTTCTCTTATTGCATTTCCTTACAATGTAGGGTCTGAAAATGTGCTCTCCATGTAACTCCCAGCTATGCTGACATATTGCTGTGCCTCCAAACCTCCAAACATTTGTGCTCAAACTATTGGCACTTCCTGCAGATGTAGTTATCCTGATTGCTAGGAACATCTAAGATTTCCCGCTTACAGCAGTTTGTGTAACATGCGGGACTGAGCTGAGCTGCCCTGCCATCCCTCCTTTTGAAAACGTTCAGTGTACTTTTGAAAGAAATTAATTTATTTAGTCTAAATTAACATGTGTCTTTTCAAATGTTATTTTCCCCAGCTCTCGGGGGGGGGGGGGGGGGCAGGTGCAGTGTGACATGAAGGTGAAATGTTGTATGTATCTCTCTGAAAGGGATGGGGATAATTCATGGGGTGGGTCAGTGTGATCTATAGGGTGCTAGGGGTGGAAAGTATTCTGGATGGGATGATAGATGGGGCATCGGGAAAATAGGGGTATTCTGGAGGGTCATGTGTTTTCTAGGAGAAAACGAGACTGCAGCATTGAAGAGTGTGGTGCTGGAAAAGCACAGCTGGTCAGGCAGCGTCCTAGGAGCAGGAGATTCAATGTTTCTGATGACGTCGACTCTCCTGCTCCTTGGTTGCTGCCTGACCAGCTGTGCTTTTCCAGCAACACACCCTTCGGTCTTGTGTTGTCTCTCTGGTCCCTGGCATGAGGGCACACCTAAGGTCATCTTGTGTCACTCTGCCTCAGACACCAGCTGACTCCCAACTGGGACTGCGATGTGGAAACAGTGAATTATGAAGTAGCATTGCCTCCAGTTAAACCAGGATAGTGGGATGAGGCTGTGAAATGAAATGATGGTTTTTAGATGCTTCTTTTCTGTTAGAGTGAGCTTTTTGATCATTTTTTTGTTATATATTTTGGTGTCACATTTTATCTGTTATTTACTCTTCTGGAGCAGTTTGTTTTACGTTTTAAATGTAAGTTGAGATTGAAGTGCCTTACATTACGATAGTGTGAATCACCATATTCTGTCTGTTTGTATCAGGTACAATGACCTTCATGTGTTTGAACTTCAGCAACCAACACGCGTTATAGAATGGATTCAGGATAGAAGTATGTTGGTTTGCATTTTTCTCTGAATGTGTTTATATAATAGATCCATTTTCCAAAACAGTATCTGATCTTCATTGGGATTTGAAAGAGTTAAATTATGAAAATGCAAAATAGAAACTAATTTAGTATTCTTCTGATTTAGAAGTGTTATGAAGATATATGTGCACTGTACCTTTGGGAGAGTTGAAAGCAGTTAGAACTACCTGACAGCATCGAGTTCTGAATAAGATATAATGTAACATGTGGTCAAGCCATTGGGGTAGCTGGTTGGCTTAATTTGAATCTGTTTTTGTCTCCATGGCAATCAGTTTAAAATATACCCCCTAAAAACAAAGTCCAATCAAGTTTGAATTTAGTATATTGACAATCTTAAATGCCAATGACACAATCCGATGCTTTGGCAGTATAAGACCGGGGAAAATTGAATATTTGGGAGAATTGCCAAGCAAACGAAATGTACAGACTGCCTGGAGAATAGCTGTCTTAAAGGTAACAGTTTAGGGGCTTGTTGTTGGGATTTGAACTGGTTTATTCAGATTTGAATAGATTTGGGGTATGAAAAATCCCAGCAGATTTAAACATTTGCAGATTAGTTTCCTAGATCTTTAAATAAAACGTAGGTGAGACAATTTGTTTAATTTTAGTGCCTTGTGGTTGATTAAATTAAAAGTGAGAGAGATGGCACTTAAAATTGCAAAAAAGGTTCTGGGATTTGAAGATGATTCTCAAATTTGTCAAGAAATGTACAATGAAGGAAAAATGTCCATGCTTTTAGAATTAGCAAAGAAGTTCGATTTGGGTTTAACCAAGAACAAGAAAAGCTGAAATTGTGAAGGAATTACTCAAATACTTTAGGGGTATCAGAGAGAAACAGGCAAGGGCAAGAGAGGTAGAAAAACATTGAAGAAAATGGAGTTAGAAGATAAAGGGAGAGAGGAAGAGAGAGAGAGAGAGGAAAAAGAAAGAGAGGGAAGGTTCTTAGCTGAGCAAAAAGAGAGAATTTGAACTTGAAAACTGCAACTTAGTCAGCAAAGTCAAGTTAACAGGATGGAGATTAAAAAAGAAGGTGGTGATATAAACAAATAAATCAAAACTCTGCCTTTTTGATCAAAACTTTTTGATGAGGAAGATATTGAAGCCTTCTTTATTTCATTTGAAAAACTGACTAGGCAGATGGAGTGGTCTGAGGGTTTATGGGTAACGCTAGTTCAGACTAAATTGGTAGGCAGAGCTAGTGAGGTATTTGCCGCGCTGTCAGATGAGGGGTCAAGAGATTATGAGGAGGCTATTTTAAAAGCTTATGAATTGGTACCAGAAGCATACAGACAGTGGTTCAGAAACACAAAGAAGGAACCAGGACAGAATTGTGTTGAGTTTGAAAGAACTGCGCTACAAATCTTCTCAAAACTCACTAGGAGGAAAAAGGTATCGGGAATGTCATGTGAACATGTTGAAACCATATTATATTAGAGAAAGAACTGGAGAAACAGACGTTAGTTACTGCTGTGCACTGCTTTTCGTCCTTTATATAATTGATTTGAATGTTAACGTAGGAGGTATAGTAGGTAAATTTGCAGATGACATCAAAATTGGAGGTGTAGTGGACAGCGAAGAAAGTTAGCTCAGAGTAAAATGGGACCTAGATCAGATGAGCGACTGGGTCAAGGAGTGGTAGATAAGTTTAATTCAGATAAGTGCGAGGTGCTGCATTTTGGGAAAGCAAATCTTAGCAGGACTTATACACTTAATGGTAAGGTTCTGGGGAGTGTTGCTGAACAGAGACCTTGGACTGCAGGTTCATAGCTCCTTTAAAGTGAGTTGCAGGTAGATAGGATAATGACAAATGTATTTGGTATGCTTTCCTTTATTGGTCAGTACATTGAATATAGAAGTTGGGAGGTCACGTTGCAGCTGTACAGGACATTGGTTAGGCCACTTTTAGAATATTGCGTTCAAATCTGATTTCCTTCCTATTGGAAAGATGTTGTGAAACTTGAAAGGGTTCAGAAAAGATTTACAAGGATGTTGCCAGGGTTGGAGGATCTAAGCTATAGGGAGAGGCTGAATAGACTGGGGCTGTTTTCCCTGGAGCATCGGAGGCTGAGGGGTGACCTTGTAGAGGTTTATAAAATCATGAGGGGCATGGATACGGTTATCAACCAAGGTCTTTTCCCTGGGGTAAGGAAGTCCAGAACTAGAGGGCATAAATCTGAGATAGGTTTTTGTTATAAGTGATAGAGGAAAGATTTAAAAGGGACCCAAGGGGCAACCTTTTCACACGGTGTAGGAATGTGCTGCCAGAGGAAGGAGTGGAAGCTGGTACAATTACAGCATTTAATGGCATCCAATTAGGAAGGGATCGGAGGGATATGGGTCAAGTGCTGGCAGATGGGACTAGATTAATTTAGCATATCTGGTTGGCAAGGACTAGTTGGAGCGAAGGGTCTGTTTCCATGCTGTAGAGCTCTATGGCTCTACCTGCTGCTTGCTTTAGTGTCCACATATCCTAGTCCTTTTAATTAATCGAAGGCCTGGAGGTGTTAATATTACTATGGCAGTGTGCACGCATTGTCTGGTGCAATACCAGTGTTACTTAGTACTTTGAATCTCGTCCTTCCCTGTTTGGTAGGTATCTGTGTCGCTGGATACAATATGGGCAAGAAGAATGAAATCCTGGAGCTTTCACTCCCTGAGAAACTCTGTGCTAAAGGAAACCAGGTGACTGTGTAATTGAAGAGTGAGTTATTGAACTTCATTCAGAATCAACAGGAAAGCTCACTGAAGTGAAGTATGTTACTATCACTCATCGGGACAGATATGAGCGTGTCAATGTCCAAACCATTAAAGCAATTCCTACTACACGAGGAAAGGGGATAATTGATCAGAAATGGAAATGTGTTGCTGGAAAAGCGCAGCTGGTCAGGCAGCATCCAGGGAACAGGAGAATCGACGTTTCGGGCATTCGCCCTTCTTCAGGAAAGGCCTAATTGATCAGAAGGTTGACTGTGATTGCCATGGAGAAAGCAATGGGGAAAGACAGACTCCCTGGGCTCCCAGGTTATTCAAATAAGGCACAAGTCTTGAGTGTATTCCTCTTGATTGTAGAGAATGGGTCTCTGTATATGAACTATGCAACTTCCAGCAAGTATAGATTAGCCATGTTACAAGCTCAACTCATTATCTTCATTAATTGTTAGTGTAGCCATTAGCACACTTAGCAGTGTTCAGTAAGTGCTGCCCATTCACCTTTAGACTGTAGATTGAGAATTGTATTAGTGTAGATGCTGGGACAGAGGAAATCAGGGAATGGTAGCCGTTGGGTTGATTCCAGGTTTGTCTTAAGAGGGATTAAGCAGTTTAGGTGTATTTATACTAGAGTGTATAAGGATGAGGGGAGATTTCATTGAAGTATGTATTGGATTAATAAATAGAAAAGTGTTTCCTTATATGGGCCAATCTAGAATGAGAGGTCATAGTTTTATGATAAGGGTCAACAGATTTAAAACAGATGAGAACTTTCACTCTCAAAGGGTCATGAGTCCGTGGAACTCACTACCCCAGGATGTGGGGGACGCTGATAAATTTGCAAAGGAGATAGATTTTTAATTACCAATGGGTTGAAAGGTTATGGAGCACAGCCATGAGGGTGAAGTTGAGATCAGCCAAATGGTGGCACAGACTGTATGGGCTGAGTGGCCTTCACCTGCTCCTCATTCTTTTATTGTTATGGATGGACTCATGTTTCATCGCTGCCCTACGTGAGTAATTGATTCAATCCCTAATATCTGTTCTCAGGGTCAGCAAGGGTCATGAGTGCACCACGTGAGACCTACCCTCCCAGGAGGGTGAAGGTCTGACAGCTGATCCTTGTTCATCTTTATCTGGCAAGAACTGACACCTTCATCTCCATTGCTGCTTCTGTTCCCTCACTGTTGGGATTCTCTTGGAGGGAAGGGGTGGGAGGGCAATCAGGAAAGGGGATTTCCCTCTGAGTTTTACCCTCTATCTTTTCACCTGCAGGGACTTTGCCCAGAAAGAGACTTCACAGTGAAACATGGTGGCTTCTCACAGAGGCCCATTTACAACCTGAAACATGTGGTGGGGACCAGGTAGGTCTTGAACGTGAATGATCGGAATACTGTTATAGAGTCATAGAGATGTACAGCACAGAAACGGACTCTTTGGTCCAACCCGTCCACGCTGACCAGATATCCCAACCCAATCTAGTCCCACTGCCAGCACCTGGCCCATATCCCTCCAAACTCATCCTATTCATATCCCCATCCAAATGCCTCTTAAATGTTGCAATTGTACCAGCCTCCACCACTTCCTCTGGCAGCTCATTCCGTACACGTTCCACCCTCTGCGTGAAAAAGTTGCCCCTTAGGTCTCTTTTATATCTTTCCACTTTCACCCTAAACCTATGCCCTCTAGTTCTGGACTCCCTGACCTCAGGGAAAAGACTTTGCCTATTTATCCTATCGATGCCCCTCATAATTTTGTAAACCTTTATAAGATCACCCCTCAGTCTCTGACGCTCCAGAGAAAACAGCCCCAGCCTATTCAATCTCTCCCTGTAGCTCAGATCCTCCAACCCTGGCAACATCCTTGTAAATCTTTTCTGAACCCTTTCAAGTTTCACAACATCCTTCCAATAGGAAGGAGACCAGAATTGCACGCAGTATTCCAACAGTGGCCTA
>NC_057715.1:117511973-117528638 GCF_004010195.1 Chiloscyllium plagiosum | reverse complement strand
CATTTAGTATCTCCCCCATCTCCTGCGGCTCCACACAAAGGCCGCCTTGCTGATCTTTGAGGGGCCCTATTCTCTCCCTGGTTACCCTTTTGTCCTTAACATATTTGTAAAAACCCTTTGGATTCTCCTTAATTCACAATCTCCCTCCAGGATTATGTGACGCTGAAGGAACGGTGATATATTTCCAAGTCAGGATGGTGAGGGGCTTGGAGGGGAACCTGCAGGGGTGGTGTTCCCATGTATCTGCTGCCCCTTGTCCTTCAGAATGGAAGTGATTGTGAGTTTGGGTAGTGGGGGGGGGGGGGTGCTGGTTATGAATACTGTTGAAAGAATTAGACTCAATGGTTTGGGATCTGAGCAACTTAGTTCAATGTGAAGCCTTTCTTAACTGTGCATGGGTCAGGAGATCATTCTGTCCATTGTGTCTTTGCTAGCCCTTTGAAAGAACTGTCTAATTAACTTCATTCCCTATAGTCATGCATCATGAACCCAGCCAGATTATTGGTGATCGTTGATTCAGGCAGGGGCGATGGCTATGAATCCATTGTTTAAAAACTCCATCTGGTCCACTAATGTGAAGTTTAGGGAAGGAAACTGCCATCCTTACCCAGTTTGACCCACATGGGACTGTAGCCCCACAGCAATGTGGCTGAGTCTGAACTGCCCTCTGGGCAATTAGAGATGGGCAATAAAGGCTGGTCTCACCAGCGACATCCTCATCCTCATGACAAATTTTTTAAAGATCTATTCTTTTCACCTGTGAACGGAAAATCAAAATTCAGTATTGTTATGATCACTGATACTGAGGATGCCTTCACTATGAGACCATTAAATAATCCTGTTGTCTTACAATGCCAGCTCTGTACCGCCTGCTCTCTCTGTACTTGCTTCTATTTCAATCCACAATATAAATGTGATTCAGGGGAAGCTGTGTAAACTCAGGGCAGGAAGCAATAAAAGGACATGGTAAGATGGAGAGGGGTTTGGAGGAAGCTAGTATTGAGCATAAATGCTGGTTTTGCCAAATTGGCCTTTAGCTATGTTGTAAATGTTGTATTTAGGGCTTTAATTCTTTCCCTACAGCCTGTTGGTGAGCAGTGGACCACCTGATACCTTGCTACAGGTCTGGCGCTTGGCAACAGATGAGAGCGGTTAGTGAATCATTACATCGTGTTCTTAATCCTGTTGTGCAGGGGTTTACACTAAGGCAAGGGCTGATACCGTGGGTCTGATTACGGTTTAGAGCCTCTCCTGTACTCTCAGCTCTTCACTGGCATGGACGGAGCAGGCAGAGTGTTAAATTCTGGGGCCAGCTGCTTCCTTCACTGACACCTCTTCCAGAAAATGTTCTGTCTCTTCATTGTAGTCATGTTTGACCAGTGTCTTAAATCTGTTTACCCACATTAGTCCCACATGCTGATCACTCTCACCCAAGGAAAACCTATCCATCTCAGTCAGCATTTTTTTAATGTCACGAATTATCCTGTGAGAAGGTGGTGGTTAGCTGCCTCCTTGAACCCCTGCAGTCCAATCTACTATAAGAAAGATGTTGTTAAATTAGAAAGTGTTCAGAGAAGATTTATAAAGATGTTGCCAGGGTTGGAGGGTTTGAGCTACAGGGAGAGGCTGAACAGGCTGGGGCTGTTTTCCCTGGAGTGTCGGAGGCTGAGGGGTGACCTTATAGAGGTTTATAAAATCATGAGGGGCCTGGATAGAGTAAATAGGCAAAGTCTTTTCCCAAGGGTAGGCAAACCCAACGTTAGAGGGCACAGGTTTAGGGTGAGAGGGGAGAGACTTAAAAGGGACCTAAGGGACAACTCTTTCATGCAGCAGGTGGTACGTGTATGGAATGTGCCAGAAAAGTAGTGGAGGCTGGTACAATAACAACATTTAAAACCCATCTGGATAGGTATATGAATAGGAAGGGTTTAGAGGGATATGGGCCGGGTGCTGATAAATCAGACTAGATTAATTTAGGATATTTGGTCGGCGTGGACGGGTTGGACTGAATGGTCTGTTTCCGTGCTGTACAGCTCCTATAACTCTATATGTGGTAGACAGACCCACAATCTCCTTAGGGAGGGAATTCCAGGATTATGTAACGCTGAAGGAACGGTGATATATTTCCAAGTCAGGATGGTGAGGGGCTTGGAGGGGAACTTGCAGGGGGTGATGTTCCTATGTATCTGCTGCCCCTTGTCCTTCAGAATGGAAGTGATTGTGAGTTTGGGTAGGGGGGGGGGGGTGCTGGTTATGAATGCTGTTGAAAGAATTAGACTCAATGGTTTGGGATCTGAGCAACTTAGTTCAATGTTCAGCCTTTCTTAACTGTGCATGGGTCAGGAGATCATTCTGTCCATTGTGTCTTTGCTAGCCCTTTGAAAGAACTGTCTAATTAACTTCATTCCCTATAGTCATGCATCCTTCCCCTGGTATTGGTGAGACCACATTTCAGATACTAAGTACAGTTTATTGACCTCTATATTTAAGGACGAATGTAAATGCATTGGAGGAAGTTTACTTGCTTGATGCCTGGAGTGATTGGCTTGTCTTCTGAGGAAAAGTTGGACAGGCTGAGCTTGTTTCCCCTGGAGTTTAGAGAGTGAGGCTGAAGTGTATCTGACCCTGAATGGTCATGACGAGGTGGATGTCGAAAGGGTCAGCCCAGGGGGGTGGCTTTAAAATTAGGGGCACCCATTTAGAGCAAAGATCAAGAGAAGCTCTTTCCAACTCTGACACAGAAAGGCGGTGGAGCCACTGAATGTTTTTAAGGTGGAGGTGGAGAGATTCTGGTGTTGCAGGGAATTAAGGATTATTGAAGGTAGACAGCGTTATGGGATTCGAAACAATCAGGCCAGCTGTGACCGTATTGAATGGTGGAACAGGCTTGAGCAGCTGAATAGCCGCTTTCTACACTTATTCCTTATGTTGGTATGTAATCCCGTGCCGAGCTTGTTGCAGTGTGGGAGAGAATGACGGAAGGTCTGCTGATCTGGCTCCCTGGGCATCACTCGCTGTTAATTCTATCACCAGCAGAGGGCCTCTGTGGCCTGAGATCTTTTGCCTGTGACATTTCCTAGAATAGAACGCGGCAAGCCTGCCGATTTTCCCCATGAAGCCAGGCCTGGCTCTTTCAGAGAGCTACCTAACTCATCTCATTCCACTTGCTCTTTCCCAGCACCTTGGGTTTTTTTACATCTCTACTATTTCTCCAGCTCCCGTTTGAAAACTCTCATTGAATCTGCTCCATCTGCCCTTTCGGAACACATTCCACAACTCACATCATAAGTCTGTCCTCTGACAACTGAAACTGGTTGGTCCTCATTTTACACCAATAAAACCTTTTATTAACTCTGAATAACTCAGTACGTCTTTATCTTGACCTTCTCTGCTCTCTGCTTTTAAACGATAAGTCTCACCATTTCTCTACCTCAGAATCTTGACCCCAGTGTAAGAATCACCTCTAAATTTCAGTGCTGCTAAGTCTGACTGCAGGGGCTGGAGGGAGAGACCTTCCCTGGTCTTATTGCAAATAAAGTGAACTCCCTTGACACTGTCCCCATTGGAGAGCACTCTCAGCTTCTCCAGGTGGTTCATGTTCACAGAAGTCCCTCATCTCTCGTAAACCTCCTCTACAGCCTCCCTAAGGCCTTAACATCCTTCCTAAAGTGTGGTGCCTGGAGTGGAGTGCAGAGGCCTGCTGCTGTTTTACAAAGATTAAGGACAAAGTCTTGTCTTTTATAATCTCTGCCTCCATTTATAAATGATGAGGAGGAGCTGGTGTTGGACTGGGATGGACAAAGTCAAAGTCAGGCCACACCAGGGTATAGTCTAACCGGTTCATTTGAAATCACAAGCTTTTGGAGCGCTGCTCCTTTTTCAGGTGAATCTTGACTTTGTTCATTTATAAAGCCAAGGACCTGAATGATTTATTTTTTAACAGCCAATTCGACTTGTCTCGACAGCTTCAAGAATGTGACTCCACTCACCTGGCTCTATTTGGTCCTTCAACAATTGCACCCATTAGTTTACGATGGCTCTTGCCACTGGCCTACTGGAAATTCTGGGGGGAGGGGTGGGGGCAGATTGAAAATGATTTGACAGGAGAACTGGAAGGGAGAGGAGGAGAATTTTATTTTTAACACATGGAGTTACGAGCTGGAGTGCAGTGTCAGAAAGGTGGAAGCAGGGTCCCTATTTCAAAAGAGAATTGGATAAATACTTGAATGGGAAACCGTCCCAAGGTTTTGGTATTCCAGGTGCAGTCTCACCAGCCACTGTACAGTGATGAGTAATGCCCTTCTGTTTCAGTAACTGTCTGTCCTCCCTGTGACAGACGCCATCACCGTGGTGGACTCTATCCAGTACCAGACACCAGGCAGCCAGTGGTCAAAAATCTCTGCCGTCTGCTCTCCGACCCCGCGGGTGCTCCACGGTTCAAAGGTTAGCAACCTCTCAATCCAGGAAATTACATCGCACAAAGTTCTTTTTACCACAGGTGAGTCTGTCTTTCTATCTCTCAAAAATTCTGCGCCTCATGCAAAGTGCCTGCAAATAGCATCTGTTTGATAATTACTTCTGTCACACAGCTCCTTGGGAGATGTATAGGACTCCCTGATCCCAAGCCACCATATCCCAGGGAAAACTGGTGTGGCCCTGCTGACTACAGAATCAAATGGGAGCAGTGCCCCAGGAGATCGAAGGATTATTGTGATGATCCTGCTTACCATGATGGAGGATTTGCAATAAGACCAGGGAAGGTCTCTCCCTCCAGCCCCTGCAGTCAGACTTGGTAGCACTGAAATTTAGAGGTGATTCTTACACTGGGGACATTTCTCTGAGGTAGAGAAATGGTGAGACAAAATGAGGCTCAATTCTCTTAACTTGAAAGGAGTATTTATTTATCCCAGTAACTGAATATGTCAGGGATGTGGAGAACGTAATGACAATGTCAGGGATGTGACAGTGGAAGTGAATGGGAAAGCATTTGGGTCACCTTGGATACAGGAGTGAAATGGAAGGGGATTGAATCTATTGGGAATGTGTCCAGTGGGAATGAATGGGAAGGGGTTTAGGTCCGTTGGGAATGAATAAGAGCGAGGGAGTTGAGGAGTGACCTGATTGAACACTTGAAGCTAGATCCCAAATAACAGGAACATGTGTTGATTCTCTCCTCAGGGCTAGCTGACTGTGAGCCAATCAGTGAGCTGGAGTTTCTTGATCATTCCATCTTTTCTTTCTGCTCCCTGAACGGCCGTCTATGGTTGGTTGATAGCCGCCAGCCCTCAAGTCTGATTGGACACTCTGATGTGCCTGTGAGTGACGAAGGTGGCTGCCATTGGACAATGGGATGGGCGCCTGGGCGCTGGAAGGTGGCTAGACTCTGCTCAGACGGCCGAGTGGTGCTGACTGATTATCGGGATTTGAGCAGGACCCTGAGCCTGACCAAACTGGCAATACCCACCACTATCCCAAACAGTGACTGCCTGAGCTTGACATGGGCACCCTGTCTACAGGACCACCTCGCAGTGTCAGGTATGTTGGCATTTGAGGGGGGTGTGTGTGTGTGTGGGGGAAGAGAGAGGCCTATCTGTCATATAGGAGCAGCAGGATCTTCCTGCTTCATTCCAGCATATTCCACTACTTAATGCTGATCTGAACTCTTTTGTTCAGCGTGGTTTAGTAACTTTTAATGTGCCGCTTTAATGCAAGTGACTGATCTCAGTTTTTAGATCAAGTTGAGTTCCAGGCTTGAACCTTTCAGGGAGGAGTATTCCAAATGTCCCCCCCCTCCTGTGAGAGAGGAAGCCTTATCTCGAGTCAATCCTGGCTGCAGACTGGCTTGAACGTGAAGGATCTGTTCCCTTGTTCAGTACTCCAGTGGACCAGAGGAAATAGTATCTCTGTGTTTAAATCTTTCACTTCCTGGGTTTTGGGTGTACAGTAAAGAAGCCAAGTAACCAGGTGGGGCGTCAGTTGTGCTGAGGCTGGAGAAAGGTGCACTGTGACTCACTCAAAATGCCACTTTTGGGGGTTGCTGGGATGGGGTTAAATATCTGCGCTCTCACTATTTCTATATCTGACTGCTCCACACTCAAATCCCCTTTCACCCATCAAGCACCTTGGCTCTAGTAATAATTCCTCACTTGTTTTCAGGTCCCTCCCTGGTGTTGTCCCTCCCTATCTCTGCAGTCTCCCACAACCCTCCAAGATCTCTGAACACCTCCATGAGAGATCTTTGGGCAGGTCACCAAACATGAGATTGAGGGGCATGTTATGGGGGACACTGCTTGTCAATGGCAGGGAGAATTCCAGAGCTTGGGATCCAGGCAGCTGAAGACACAGCTGCCAATCGCAGAGTGATTAAAATTGGAAATACTCAAGGGGCCAGAATTAGAATACAAAGATCTCAAAGGGTTGTTGGGCGAAAGGAAATTCCAGAGATGAGGAGGGAATTGAAAATAAGAGCAGTTTGTTGTCTCTAACTGTTCTACATCAGGCATTGGATGCTTGATGCTAATAAGGCTGAATGTTGGAGAAGGGGCAGGAGCAATAAGGGTGATATCCTTTGACATGGGCATTTGGTGTATTTGTGCAGCTACTGAGATTGTTCTTGTCATTTCTGAAGGTTTTAATGGGACAGTTCACATTTACGACACCAGCTCGTGGTTGGGGGAAGCAGGTGGAGTGGAGCCGACCTTTATTCACCGAGGTCACAGTGTTGTCCCAGAGCCTGATCGAGAAAAGCCCATTGTCACCAGACATGCCTGGCACCCCTGGAAGCAACAGGTCCTGCTCTCAGCTGCAGACGATGGCTCTTTCCATGTCTGGAATTGGACCAATCAGAAGACCCTCTGATAGTTATGCTGCTGGATTTAGCTTTGTCCCATCAGACACTGGTTCCCAAGAGAAACTCCACACCATTGTATGTCTTCTCCAGCAATCTCTCACTGCATCAATAGTTGGTGACTGTGATGCCAGCTTAAGTTCAACCAGGGGTGATATTTACATGGGACTGGTGAGTAATAAATAGGCCAGTCTCCTTGCAACACATCACAACCCAATATAAATAAGACTGTCACCATGTGATCGACTGACCCCTCGATAGTGCGCCCCTATCACTGTGTGACCGACTAACCCCTCGATAGTGCGGCCCTGTCACCATGTGATCGACTGACCCCTCGATAGTGCGGCCTTGTCACTGTGCGACCGACTGACTGACCCCTCGATAGTGCGGCCTTGTCACTGTGTGACCGACCGACTGACTGACCCGTCAATAGTGCGGCTCTGTCACTGTGTGACTGATGACTGACCCCTCGATAGTGCGGCTCTGTCTCAGTGATTAATCGACCTGTTCGAGGCGCAGGTGCTTGTCATACTGTTTTGAGAGATTGTAGGTCTTTATTCGAGTGTCCTTTGTGGATGTAGGCAGTATTGTATAGTTATTTATAATTGAAAAACTGCTGTCACTATTAAAGCATGAGGAATGATTGCATTGGGAGAGATATCAAGGATTAGGTATGAAGACAGCAGCAGACACCTTCATAAATGTTTTTAAATGATTTAACAACTGAAACTGGTGTACACCATTGCACATGAAAAAGTAATTCTCTTTATTCTTTGTTTTTTAGTGTATTTTAAAACAGGCACAAATTTGTTGGTTACTTGACACAAATTATAAATACTTATTTTTGTGCTTCATTTATTTTCGTTGGTTAATTTTGCATCAGATTTTCAGTCTTGCGTAAAGCAGATGTGTTCTAAGATACCAGGCGCAAGTGAGGAATGCAGATGCTGGAGATCATAGCTGAAAATGTGTTGCTGGAAAAGCACAGCAGGTCAGGCAGCATCCAAGGAACAGGAGAGTTGACATTTCCATCTGGAATGAGGCTGTGAGCCGGGGGGGAGGGGCAGGGGGGAAGGTAGCTCAGAGTGCGACAGGTAAGTGGCTCAGCAGCAGCACCACTGATCTAGCTGGTCGGGTCCTAAAGGACATTGCTGCAAGACTGGGTCTGCAGCTGGTGGTGAGGGGACCAACAAATGGGAAAAACATACTTTGACCTCAGCCTCACCAACCTCCCTCTTGCAGATATATCTGTCCATGAGAGGAGCGGTAGGAGGGACTACCTCACAGAGCTTGTAGATACTTTCCATGTTGGACGGTGCCCTCGCTGTGCTAAAAGCGACAGATTCTTAAAAATCTAGCAGCTTAAAATTGGCATTTGTGAGGTACTGAGGGCCATCAGCAGCAGAATTGTAGTCCTCTGCTTAACCCTTCCCATCAGGCAAGGTGACCAACTCAGTTTAATGGAGAGTGCAGCTTGGCATGCAGGAGCAACACCAGACATAGAGGTCATTCCACAAAAACACAACGGGTTTGTTCCTTTGCAACCTCACTCTGTCGAAGATCATTATAGAAACTCGTTATACCTGTTCAGTAGAAAGTTTGCGTTATCCAAACAATGTCCACAATTAATCAATCATGTTACAGCCAAATGGCATTGACAAAGCCTGTGTTATACCGGAATGACCTGTACCCAAAACAAAGCTGCAGAAGCTACCAAAGAGCATGCCAAACAGCATAAGCAGCAGATAATAGATAGGGCAAAGTGATTCCACAACCAATGAATAGATCTATAACTCTGCAGTCCTGCTGCATCCAGTTATGAACAGTGGTGGACAACGAAACAATTCACTGGAGGCAGCGGCTCCACAAATATCCCCAACCTCAATGATGGGGGAGGCCAGCACTTCAGGGCAAAAAGCAATGACGAAGCATTTGTAACCGTCTTCAGCTAGGTTCTGAGTCAATGATCCATCTTAGCCTGGGAATCGGGGTAAACTCTCCACTGGCTGGAGTCATACTGGTACATAGGGTGACGTTTGTGGTTGTTGGCAGGTAAGTCATCTTAGCTCCAGGACATCTCTGCAGGAATTCCTCAGGGTAGGGTCCATGGCCCAACCATCTTCAGCTGCTTCATTAATGACCTTGCCTCTGTCATAAGGTCAGAAGTGGCGATATACATTGATGACTATTATTTTCTAACAGCACCATAGGGCTATGTAAAGCAAATAGACTGCAATGTTCCAAGAAGACAGCTCACCATCTTCTCATGGATATAATAAATGCCAGTAACACCTACATCCCATGAAAACAATTTAAAATAGCTCTTTTATCTATCAATCAAAAATCTAGGTTTATGCCTAAAACTAAGCTTATATATGTGCTGTGTGCCATACAAGACAGCCAGTGCTCACATAAGTTGGAATAATATTAAAACAAAATACTGGAATACTTTTAAAACTGAATGGCTTGCTTGGCTATTTCAGAAGGCTTTAAGATTAAAGCACACTGCTGTGGGTGTTTTATTTAGTTGTTCATGGATATAGGTGTTGTCATCTGGGCCAGTATTTGCTGTGAATCCCAAACTCCTACTCAGGTTCCCACGTTTACATACCTGCATAGTACACACGCTGAATCAGGAACACAGAAGCATACATGGGAATTTCTGCATTCATGTACATTGTCTTTCACACCCTTCCATGCTCACATACACTCATGTTCAAATATTAATAATTAACATACTTCAACCACACTTTTGTTGACTAACTCTCTCACACCTTCAAACAATCACACACTGCACTTACACACACACACAATCACAAATTTTCACATGGACATTCTACTCTCATACAATTCTGTGATTGGCTGTTCCTCGATTTGAGGGTGAACTTTAGCAGGGTTGCTGGTTTCTGCCATTACGTTTAAGTGACCGTGAAGGCTAATTTTTGATCCATATGTCCTTAGACAGATGAGGACTGATGACCTAGGAGGTTAAGAGCAGAATTTACTTTCTTTCCCTTGCTTGTCTGTCGCCTCTCTACCTCATTAAGGCATCGAGACTGATCCAGTTGGATAAACAAGTTGTCGCCTCCCAGTCATTACTGTCGATGCTGCTGTGTTTCAAATGAGAGATATCACCTGTCTTTGTGGTGACCTCTTTGTCCTCCGAGGTGGGCATTTAGGAGCTGAGAAAACGAGACTGCCAGGAATGGTGGCTATCCGATTTGCAGAGTGCCAGGTTGACGATCGTCGATTTTTATTGAAATACTGTGGAGCAGGTTTCAAGAAGCACTGATTCAGTGATCCTCCCACAATCCAGAAAATGCAGTGAAGGAATTGCTGGGGGAATCTTTGTATTACATTAAACCATAGAAACTGTACAGCACAGGAACAGGTCCTTTGGCCCACAACGTTGTGCTGAACATGATCCAAATGATCATTCTGCCTGCTCTTGGCCCATATCCTCCCGCTGTGTGATGGATACACTGTCCAGGTCTCTCGGCAGCACGGCAATGTGCTCTGTACATTAGACTCCTGTTGACTGACTTGCTGCTATAGTTTGTTGAATGTGAGATAGTGCACTTAGCCCAGTGGTGGATCTCCTCCTCCTCCTGAGCAAAGGCTGCTGCCAAGATCTGGGAAATGTTCAATATATTCCCAAATCCCTCTTTCAACATTTGTGGGAGGTGCAATATTTGCCTGACCAGTGCTGGGCTGATATTCATACCTAAACATCTCCATCTAATACACGCCCACATGAAGACACACCTACATATGCACAAACACCCCTCCAACTCTCTCAGGGGCACTCACCCACCCCTCCAACTCTCTCTCTCACACACCTCCAACTCTCTGTCTGTCTCTCTCACACACCTCCCCCAACTCTCTTTCACACATGATGCGGAGGTGCCAGTGTTGGACTAGGTGAACAAAGTTAAAAACAGGTTTATTTGGAAGTACAAGCTTTTCGAGCTGCCTGGTGAAGGACTAATAACCCGGTCAAAACATGTGGTGCTGGAAAAGAACAACATCCAAGGAGCAAGAGAGTCGATGTTTCAAGCATAAACTTTTCATCAGGAATGTATCCCTCACTCTCCTGGACTATAATCTGCTGCTGTGATTTTTCCATCTCTCTCACACACACACCCCACAACTCACTATCTTTCACACATCCCTCCAACTGTCTCTCTTGCACACCCCTCCAATTCAAAAACCCACATCCCCTAACCTTCTCACACCCAAATCATATTTCCCCACAACTCTCAAACACCCAAACAACTTACACATACATGTCCAAACCTCTGACACACCAACCTAAAACTCACCCTAACCCTAACACATGTCCGACTCTTGTGTGCACACATTCCTCCAGTTCAAACACAAACACATAGCCCCCGACTCTGTCACAGGCACTCACTCTCACGTGGCCCACATATTAATACTTGGGACATGGAGGGCTATTTCCAAATGGACGTTACTTCTAGAAGGCAGTGCAACAATTGGCCTTCTGTCAATCTTAACTGAAAATGTGTTGCTGGAAAAGCGCAGCAAGTCAGGCAGCATCCGAGGAAGGAGAATCGACGTTTCGGGCATAAGCCCTCTCCTGCTCCTTGGATGCTGCCTGACCTGCTGCGCTTTTCCAGCAACACATTTTCAGCTCTGATCTCCAGCATCTGCAGTCCTCACTTTCTGTCAATCTTATAATGGCTATGCGATTAAAAGATATTTTCCATTACCTCATCGATGGTAAACAGACAGAAAGCAATTTGTTCCCAGGATTTGGAGATACCACATTCGTACAAACAAGCAAAGATTCCCATCCCATCAAGGTACACCAGGTCAGAGTAACCACTAGGTCCAGCCTGGATGATCCATGGTCCATACCATTGTTTAGGCTTCAGGGGCATCAGGTTGATGTAGACGCCCAGGTTAGTCCGATTGCGTTTGTGATAAAAACAGCAAGGTTCACCTGTTGGGTGAGTGTACAGGAGCCAGGACATCTCAACCACTGTGCCAGTCTGCCCAGGTTTTGACTTGCTGGATGAAACGGTGACTGGGTTTGAGTGATGGAAACTCACCACGCTGCCCTGACAGCCATCCTTCGATTCTGGCAGTCCCTGCGCCAAGCGGACAATTTCAAAGTGGTCAGGGTCCAGGCTCAATGCTTCCATTCTGTGCCTCCTTTGTGTTCGGGCATTGCAGTACAGTAGATGGTAGCTGTCAGTGATGGTAATCTCTGCCAGCTCACACTCCACTGCTGGGCACTCCGTTATTGGTTCTGCCAGTTTCCAGTTGTCTCCACTGTCGTCACTGTAGAAGTAGAAAGAGTGCGGGCGTGTGAAGAATTTAGGCGGGATCAGGCAGCATCTCCGGCTGATGATGTAGGCATAAGCAGGGATGATGAGCCTCCCTTGTTGTGTCTGCACACCATGACCGGGTCCCACCGCGAAGGTGGCCCATTGGCAGAGCCGGCTGTCGAGGACTGTGTCAGTCAGATCTGTCAGCTGTGTCCAGCTGGCTCCAGCATCTCGGCTCAGCACATAGCACAGCCTGGCCACGTTCTTACCCCACCAGATCTGCTGCTGCTCTGTGACACCGTCCTTGATGCAGGTGAAGAACAAGTAAATCACTCCAAACTTCCGCTCGTACACTGGGCACGGGTTCATTGTCCGATACCCAGGCAGCATGGCCATCTTCAGTGGTATCATGTCCTTCCACTAGGAACCAAAAACACAACAAGATCAGACACAGCTCTTTCCACAGACGGTGCAGAGGTAAAGTGGGCTGAAGCAGTCAGGATTGAGCTCAAAGGAGTTTGGCTGGGTAGGGGATACAGTTGGTTAATCTGCCACAGCCAGCATTGTTATCACAGGCTGTTGTGAGCACATTGCAACAATCAGTGTCAACCCTTCCACAATAAACTCCTTCAGCAGCTGCCATTCACCCACATTTCTGTCAAATTCACAATTCCCCAAATACACCCAACCCCAGTGATCATGCTGCCAGAGATATCTCCCCACCCTCCCCGTCTCATTCTTAACCCCCAGCCTCCAATCTCTCTCTTCCCAGGCCAATCAATCTCAGTTTCAATTCTGATCTCACAAATTCCATCTCCTAATTTCTATTTTCTCCAATGTCTTTGTCTCCCCTCACTCCAATCACTCATTTCTGATCTCTCTCCTTTTTGATTGCTCTTTCTGATCTCTCTCCTCTCCAATCTTTCTTAATTCGTCACTCTCTCTCATCTCTCTTGATCTCTGATCTCCTCTTCATTCTGATTTTTCTCTCCTTCTCTATGATTACTACAATATTCTCCTTCTCCAATCTCTCTCCTCGCCCTTCCTGTGATCAGTGTTCCTAATTCCCAGTTGCCTCATCTGCTTGTTATTGTTGAGGGAGGACAGGGAAGGTATTTATGTGAGGTTTTGTGGGGGATGCTGTCTGTGGGGTAAACAGGGATTGAAACCCAATTATATCAAGGACAGATTGTTAAATTAGTACTTGTGTGTATTAACTGACCTCCTATGCCATTGCTTAAGGAATCTGGAACCACAATGGGATGTTTAATGCGAGACCATTGCTCAGGTTTAACCTGAGGGGCCCTGGCCTAAAACATGATCCTAACAACACTGGCATTCATTGCCCTTCTCAGTTACCCTGAAAAACTGGGGCTGAACCTCCTTTCACATGAACTGCAAAAAAAACGGTGTCACTTCACGGTGTTAAACCTTGAGTTACGGAATGCCAGGCAGGGCAAGGGTAGGAACCTGCCTAACCCCTGAGGGTATAAACTGAGCCAGGTTGATTTTATTTTTTTTAGGACAAAGCCAGCCCATATTTTGTAACTGCTCCAGTCGTCGGTCTGAGGGTGATTGCTGCGTTTTTGGATATTTACTGAGCTAAGAAATTTCAGGGTGCGCTTTGGAAATTTTAATTTTTTTAAAAAAACGGATGTAGAACCAGTTGATAAGGTAAGCATTTTCTGCCAGTCTCAAATCAGACTTAAGCAGGTGACGGTGAGTCCCACAAAGTCACTTCCGAACTGTTCAATGCTTTAGACACACACATAGACCCAGGCTGGGAGAGGGACAGCAGGTATCCTTCCCTGAAAACTATCAGTGAACCAGCTTCTGAGATCAGATTTTTATTTACAGCTTTTTAAAACAGAATTCAATTCTCAAACTGTCCACAGAGGGTTGTGCCCCAGGCTGACTAAACCAAATACAAACCCATCTATGCCACCATGTTTGACTTAGTGTCAGGAAACTTCATGGAGTCAATAGTGAGGACTCCCAGAGCAACTCCCTCACTAACTGACTACCACTGTGCCACCATCTCTAATGGTTCTGTCCTGCCAGTGGGACAGGACATATGCAGGGATGGGGTGTCTGGGCATTGGCTAGAAGGTATTCAGTCCATTTTTTCTCTTTGTTTCAAAACGTTCCTGTGCCATTTTGAACTGATTAAGACAACATCTTTTCTTTTTC
This sequence comes from Chiloscyllium plagiosum, assembly GCF_004010195.1. Taxonomy (NCBI): domain Eukaryota; kingdom Metazoa; phylum Chordata; class Chondrichthyes; order Orectolobiformes; family Hemiscylliidae; genus Chiloscyllium; species Chiloscyllium plagiosum. The sequence continues at coordinate 117,514,307 of NC_057715.1, read as the reverse complement.
TTTCCTTTATTTACACGTGGAGAGTCCTTGACACTAATTCAGCTCCCTCAGAGCCAGCTCTCAGAGTGAACAGCATGTGTAACACTTCTGTTTATTTATTTATTTTTTCCCAATTTCCACCACCAGGAAGGAAGGAAACACCCGAGTGGTCAGTGTCAAGCACTGCCCTTCACATCAAAGGGCGACCCCCTCCACGGCCCGCTGCCTGGACCTGTTGATGGCCAGTTTGGCCAGGCCCAGGAGCAGACCCACGAGGAGGTCTTCAGACCTGCCCTCCCTCCTCCGTACCGGGTGCCTGAAGATCAGGAGCGTGGGACTGAAGTGCAGCCAAAATGAGAGAAGGTTTTTTTAGAAAATCAAAAAGAGAGTGCAGACGCCCACACCCAATATACACGTGGTCCACTGACTCCACAGCACCACAGAACAAGCAGTTGGGCTGGGAGTCCGTGAACCACCGCAATGTGCGGTTGCAGGGGACTGCTGCGTGCAGCATACTCCACCCCAGATCTCCGAGAGAAAGGGGGAGGACTCCCGCGTAGAGAGCCCTCCACTGGGGATCCCCACCGCCCGGTGGCAAATGGGCACGCCAAGGCGTGTCCGGACGGTGGATGAGGGAGATGATTAGGACACCATCTTGATTGTGGACGATGCATACCTTCACTGTTCCTCTGATAAACGAGCCTCTCCTCATCACCAGACGCTTTGCATCCACATCGTGGAATGATGTTCGTTCCTCTGCAAAGGCTAAAAAAATGTTGTGTTCCTTGAGGTAGAGGAGTGAGGGGATGCGGTATACAGTATCCTTCTCCCTCTTAAACAAGGTAATTCTACTTGGATGTTGGTCAGCTGGCATAATTACGGACCTACAACAAACAACACAGAAAAAGAATATTTTCTGCATGTTTAAAATGTGTCAGTAAGCAATTAAAATGATACAGGGTACTGCCTCAGAAAAAGTCTCCATTTGGCTCTTTTAATCTGTTTATCAATTCTCTTGCTCTTTAACTGTTCACAGCCACTATCACCAGGAAGGAGCTCTGGAACAGACATCACGCACACGGCGACCTGCTCCGTGGCCAGTTTGTTAGAAACAAAATTCAATAAAATTTAGACGAGACCACCAAAGCTGGAAACAAGACAATTTATTCTACGATCTTGCAAGAAAGGACCCCAATTGCAAAAAGCAATTGAAGTGATGATTATTCAAACTACTACACAGTTATACTTTTGAGCTGCGTGAGGTCACCCCTCCCGACTCCTGCATTCCCCAATCTCTCTCAGTATTTTGCCTCTGCCCATCTATGCCCCACGCCCATTGCCCCCTTCCCCAGGTTGGCCACCTTCCTTTCTGTAAGTGATGACACACACATCATTTTGTCGACAGTACATCAAGATCTGGTTTAACATTTTGTATCAATTCTGCTGGTACATTCCATTCTCGGATATTTCATTAACTTGTATCATTTTGTATAGCGCAAACATTTCGGTTATCTCAGCTTTTTGCTGAAAACATAATTTTTAAAAAGAACTTATTTGCTATAATAATTATACACCAATGTTAGTTTTTAATTAACCACAATTATACAATGAAAAGTAGAGATACTATTCCCTAAATACTTGCAGAGTTAATAGTTCTCTTGCTGTACCCCTTTTTTGTATGCTTTTTCTATATCTGCAAAAACAACATTTTTCCTCATTTCTAACAAGTTTAACACAGCAACAAAGACACCTTCACATCACAATGTAATGTAAAAGGTCAGCGCTGAGCGAGCACCACACATACACATAAATGATCTGGAAGAGGGCATTGTTGGTATGATCAGTAAGTTTGCAGATGACACAAACATTGGTGGAGTAGCAAAAAGCATAGGGGACTGTCTGAGAATACAGGAGGATATAGATAGACTGGAGAGTTGGGCGGAGAAGTGGCAGATGGAGTTCAATCCAGGCAAATGTGAGGTGATGCATTTTGGGAAGTCTAATTCTAGAAAGAACTTTACTATAAACGGAAGATGGAAATGTGTTGCTGGAAAAGCGCAGGTCAGGCAGCATCTAGGGAACAGGAGAATCGACGTTTCGGGCATTAGCCCTTCTTCAGGAATGACCTGCTGCGCTTTTCCAGCAGCACATTTCCATCTCTGATCTCCAGCATCTGCAGACCTCACTTTCTCCTATAAACGGAAGAGCCTTGGGAAAAGTTGATGGGCAGAGAGATCTGTGAGTGCAGCTCCATTGTACCCTGAAGGTGGCTGCACAGGTGGATAGAGTGGTCAGGAAGGCATATGGTATGCTTGCCTTCATTGTACGGGGTATTGAGTATACGAGCTGGCAAGT
>NC_057715.1:117485287-117511473 GCF_004010195.1 Chiloscyllium plagiosum | reverse complement strand
GGTCAGTGCTGAGGGAGTGGGCACTGTCGGAGGCTGTTTCTCTCACGTCCGCTTTTACCTGCAGCTCCGCGGTTCCCGAGCGACGCCGCAGCACTCCTGAGCGAACGGAGCATGCGCGAGCCGCGGGGCACTCTGGGAGTTGTAGTCCTCACTGTTTCCAATGAGTAACCCTTCCTTGTCACATTGTCCCGCCTGCTCCTGTCTCTCCCAGTGACCAGTCAGGTCACCTCTCATTGCCACTGAGCACAACACCGTTCCTGTGATATAGAGGAGCCAGGGTTGGACAACGCCCAAAATCACACAACAGTCCAAAGGCTTTATTTGAAAACAGTTTTGGGACACTGCACCTTCATCAGCTGTTAGGCAGAGGAAGACCTTATAAATTGTGTGTCTAAAGAACACTTCAATGCATGAGTTCTATGTCCCTTTGATTTTTATCTGACAAATTCTGTGTTTAAGGTCTTCCTCTCTCACTCACACCTCATAAAGGTCATGCTTTGGAGATGCCAGTGTTGGACTGGGGTGTACAAAGTTAAAAAATCACACAACAGCAGGTTATAGTCCAACAGGTTTAATTGGAAGCACACCAGCTTTCGGAGCACTGTTCCTCCACTATCACCTGATGAAGGAGCGACGCTCCGAAAGCTAGTGCTGTGTGATTTTTAACCTAGTAAAGGAGTAATGCTCTGAAAGCTTGTGTTTCCAAATAAATTGGACTATAACCATGCGACATGTGATTTTTAACAGCTCCTGATCAAGGGTCACTGGTCCCAAAACTTTTGACTGCTTTTTCTCCACAGATACGGCCAAATATGCTAACATTTTACTTTTCTCCAGCAACTTCTGTTTTTGTTCCAACTGGTACAAACTCAAACAACTTAATCTTTCCTCGTAAGACAGTTCCTCCATCCCTGGTCTCAGCCTAACAAAGCTTCTCGGGAGTACCTCCAATGCCAGTATATCTTTCAGATTAGAGTGATACTGGAAAAGCACAGCAGGTCAGGCAGCATCCGAGGAACAGGAGAATCGATGTTTCGGGCAAAAGCCCTTCATTAGGAATGAAGCTGGGAGCCTTGGAGGTGGAGAGATAACTGGGAAGTGGGTGGGGCTGGGGACAAGGTAGCTGAGAGAGTGCAATAGGGAGATGGATGTGGGGTTGAAGGTGATAGGTCAGAGGGGAGGGTGGAGCAGATAGGTGGAAGGGAGATAGGTCATAGGGATGGTGCTGAGCTGGAAGGTTGGAACTGGGGTAAGGTGGGGGAAGGGTAAATGAAGAAACTGGTGAAGTCCACATTGATGCTCTGGGGTTGGAGGGTCCCGAGGTGGAAGATGAGGTGTTCTTCCTCCAGGCATCAGGTGGTAAGGGAGTGGCGGTCGAGGCGGCCCAGGACCTGCATGTCCTCAGCAGAGTGGGAAGGGTAGTTGAAATGTTCAGTCATGGGGCAGTGAGGTTGATTGGTGCAGGTTTGTTGTACTTACAGTTTTTATGTGTAGAAATATAGTCTGTTTAGTATATGAATTCTTCTGAGGCTATCAGAGAACATCTCCAGGACACCCATATGCTTGCAGGTTGGAAGAAGCAAAAATGGCCCTGAGTAGAGTGATATGCTCTTCTTGTTGAATGTGTGTTTAGGGAGAGTTTCAGTGTTACTGAGGATTATATCTGCAATAAATGGCATTGGTTGTGAATCCTATCAGATCGAATGGAACGGTTGGAGTAACAGTTATAGTCAATGAAGAATTTACAAGAGCAAGGCAGGTAGTGCAGGAGGTTTCAGTGGCTATCTCCATTTCAAACAAGTATGCTGTTTTGGAAAATGGAGGGGGTGATGGATTTTCAGAGGAATGTAGCACGAACAGCCATGTTTCTGGTATCGAGACTAATGCAATGAGGGATACGTCTGGTTCCAAGAGATTGACTGAGTTAGGGGACTGTCTAGTCCGAGGCACAGACAGACGTTTGTGGCCAGCAGTGAAAAATCAGAATGGTATGTTGCCTCCCTATTGCCAGGATCAAGGATGTCTCAGAGAGGGTGCAGAAGGTTCTCAAGGGGGAGAGAGCCCAGCAGGAGGTCATTGTCCACATTGGAAACAATGACATAGAAAGGGAAAGGGATGAGATTCTGAAGGGAGAGTACAGAAAGTTAGGCAGGAATCTAAAAAGGCGGTCCTCGAGAGGAGTAATATCTGGATTACTCCTGGTGCTACGAGCTAGTGAGGGTAGGAATAGGAGGATAGAGCAGATGAATGCATGGCTGAGGAGCTGGTGCAGGGGAGAAGGATTCACACTTTTGGATCATTGGAATCTCTTCTGGGGTAGAGGTGACCTGTACAAGGAGGACGGATTGCACCTGAATTGGAAGGAGACTAATATACTGGCAAGGAGATAAGGATAGCATTATAGCTGTACTTAGGGAGGATATCCCCAGAAATACATCCAGAGAGGTTATTTGGGTGGAACTGAGAAATAAGAAAGGGATGATCACCTGTTTGGGATTGTATTATAGAGCCCCTAATAGTCAGCGGGAAATTGAGAAACAAATTTGTAAGGAGATTTCGGTTATCTGTAAGAATAATAGAGTGGTTATAGTAGTGGATTTTAACCTTCTAAACATAACACTGTGGCAGTCCCAGTCTAAGGGCTCAGATAGAGAGGAATTTGTTAAGTATGTACAAGAAAAGTTTCTGATTCAGTATGTGTATGTACTTACTAGATAAAGTGCAAAACCTGACCTACTCTTGGGAAATAAGGCAGGGCAGGTGACTAAGGTGTCAGTGGGGGAGCACTTTGGGGCCAGCAACCATAATTCTATTAGTTTAAAAATAATGATGGAAAAGGATAGACCAGATCTAAGAGTTGAAGGTCTAAATTGGAGAAAGACCAATTTTGATAGTATTAGGCAAGAACTTTCAAAAACTGATTGGGGGCAGATGTTCGCAGGTAAAGGGACGGCTGGAAAATGAGAAGCCTTCAGAAATGAGATAACGAGAGTCCAGTGACAGTATATTCCTGTTAGGGTGAAAGGCTGATAGGTGTAGGAAATGCTGGATGACTAAAGAAACTGAGGGTTTAATTAAGAAAAAGAAGGAAGCATATGTCAGGTATAGACAGGAGGGATTGAGTGAATCCTTAGAGTATAAAGTCAGTAGGCGCACACTTAAGAGGGAAATCAGTAGGGCAAAAAGGAGACATGAGATAGTTTTAGCAAATAGAGTTAGGGAGAATTCAAAGGGTTTTAACAAATACCATTAAGCACAAAAGGGTAACTAGGGAGAGAATAGGGCCCCCCAAAGATCAGCGAGGCAGCCTTTGTGTGGAGCTGCAGGAGATGGGGGAAGATACTAAATGAGTACTTTGCATCAGTGTTTACTTTGGAAAAGGACAGAGTCATAGAGATGTACAGCATGGAAAGAGACCCTTCAGTCCAACCCGTCCATGCCGACCAGATATCCCAACCCAATCTAGTCCCACCTGCCAGCACCCAGCCCATATCCCTACAAATCCTTCCTATTCATATACCCATCCAAATGCCTCTTAAATGTTGTAATTGTACCAGCCTCCACCACTTCCTCTGGCAGCTCATTCCATACACGTACCACCCTCTGTGTGGAATAAGTTGCCCTGTTGGACTGAAATGTCTGCTTCCATGCTGTACACCTCTATGACTCTAATTCTTGTAAATCAGCTAGATTTCTCTTCAGGAAACCACGTAGGCTCCCTTGATCATATATATTTCTTTAAGTGTTCTGCTTTTACCTCATTTATAACAGACTTAACATTTCTCAATATTAAAATGAGATTGCGGATTACTTGGAAGTACATGGCAAAGTGGAGTTGAATTAACACGGTGTCGTCAAGGGGAGGTTTTGCCTGACAAATTTGTTATAATTCTTTGGAGGAGATAATGAGCAAGTTAGACAAAGGGGAACCAGCGGGTGTGATCTATTTGGTGCTGCACGGGAGGCTGTTAAATAAGCTAAGAGCCCATGATGTAAGGTACTGGTGTGGATAGAGGATTGGCTGACTGGCAGAAGGCAGAGATTGGGAATAAAGGGGTCTTTTTCAGGATAGCAGCCTGGTGACTAGCGGAATTTCGCAAGGGTCAATGTTGGGACTACAACTATCCATGTCATACATTAATGATCTAGGTGAAGAAACAGAGGACATTTTTTCTAAGTTTGCAGATGACACAAAGATAGGTGGAGGGACAGATGGTGTTAAGGAGAGGGAGGGAAGGCTTCAGAAGGACTTTGACAATGTTAGGAGAATGGGCAAAGTGGCAGATGGAATACAGTGTGGGAAAGTGTGAGGTTATGCACTTAGGAAAAATAGACGCACAGACTATTTTCTAAACAGGAAAAACCTTCAGAAATCTGAACCATCAAGAGACTTGAGAGTCCCAGTACAGGATTTGCTTAACATGCCGGTTCAGTTGGCAGTTAGAAAGGTAAATGCAATTTTAGCATTCATTTCAAGAGGACTAGTACAGAAGAGCAGGGATGTACTGCGGAGGCTGTTAAAGGCTCTAGTCAGATTGCATTTGGAACACTGAGTAATTTTGGACCCTATATCTAAGGAGGGATATATGTCGTTGGAGGGAGGTCCTGAGGATGAAGGGCTTATCATAGGAGGAACAGTTGAGGACTCTGGGCCCATACTCAGTTTAGAAGGAGTGTGTGTGTGTTTTTTTGGGGGGCGGAGGGGCGGAGGAATCTGGTTGCAAATTACAGAACACAGAGGCCTGAATAGAGTGAAGAAGATGAGTCCTATGAGAGACTACGACCTGAGGGCTGAGTCTCAGAGTGAAAAAAAAATGCCCATTTATGGATGACCTGAGATAAGAAGGAATTTCTTCAGCCAGAGAGTGGTGAATCTCTGGAACTCACTGCTACAGAGAACTATGGAATCCACATCATTAAGTATATTTTAAGACATGATTAGATAGGTTCTTGATTAGTAATGGAAACAAAAGTCACATGGAGAAAGCATGGAAGTGGGATTGGACAACATATCAGCCATGATCGAATGGTGGAGCGGATTCAATGGGCCAAATGGCCTAATTCTGCTACTATAACCGATAACAGATGTTAGGCTAAGTCGTGGTATTACCTTTTCTTTAAAGTAAACATGTTACATTGGCAATTTTATTCTCTTGCTTTGTCACCTTACTTTCCCCTTACACCCAAACCCCAGTCCTGAAGAAAGGTTACACCCGAAGCATTGACTTCTCCACTTCCTGATGCTGCCTGGCTTGCTGTGTTCTTCCAGCCTCCTGCTTTTCAACCTTTAGGACATTACAAAGCACTTTATAACTGATAATGTGCTGTTTGAACTGTGGCAATGCAAGAAATGGCAGCAATTTTTCACACAGCAAGATTGCAAAAATAGCAAATAGTTACTGTAAGAAATTCTATCAGAATAGCAGAGGTCTCAGTGCTGGGCAGCTGGCTGCTGTGTTGAAGTGAGATACCCCCATCATAGTTCCAGAACAGTGGGAGCTTACATGGAAGCCGATGGGATAGGGCTTGGTGGCAGATTAAGGAAGTGCGATTTCCACTGAAAAAGCTTTTATCCTTTAATTCCCTGAAGGACAAGGTCAAAAATCACAATACACCAGGTTTAGTCCAACTTAAAAATACCTGCTTTTGGAGCACTGCTCCTTCATCAAGTGTTGAAGGAGCAGCACTCCGAAAGCGAGTGTTTTCAAATACCCCCATTGGACTATAACCTGGTATCGTGTGGTTTTTGACCTGCCCAACCCAGTCCAACACCAGCACCTCCACATCATCCCTAAAGTACATCCGTGAATTAAATAAGTTTTTCCAACAATCGTTTCATGATCATCATTAGGCTCCTAATTCCAGATTTTTATTTAATGCAAATAGGAGAAAGTGAGGTCCGCTTCCCCAGTCCCCAACGCCTCATCTTCACCATGGACATCCAGTCCCTGTACACCTCCATCCCCCATCACGAAGGACTCAAAGCACTCCGCTTCTTCCTTTCCCGCCGTACCACCCAGTACCCTTCCACCGACACCCTCCTTCGACTGACCGAACTGGTCCTCACCCTGAACAACTTTTCTTTCCAATCCTCCCACTTTCTCCAAACAAAAGGAGTAGCCATGGGCACCCGCATGGGCCCCAGCTATGCCTGCCTCTTCGTAGGGTATGTGGAACAATCCATCTTCCGCAACTACACTGGCCCCACCCCCCATCTTTTCCTTCGCTACATTGATGACTGTATCGGCGCTACCTCGTGCTCCCACGAGGAGGTTGAACAGTTCATCCACTACACCAACACCTTCCACCCCGACCTCAAATTCACCTGGACAGTCCCGGACTCCTCCCTCCCCTTCCTAGACCTTTCTGTTTCTATCTCAGGCGACCGAATCAACACGGACATCTACTACAAACCTACCGACTCCCACAGCTACCTGGACTACACCTCCTCCCATCCTGCCCCCTGTAAAAACGCCATCCCATTCTCCCAATTCCTTCGTCTCCGCCGCATCTGCTCCCAGGAGGACCAGTACAAAATACGTACAACACAGATGGCCACCCTCTTCAAGGACCGCAAGTTCCTCCCCGACGTGGTCGACGGTGCCCTCCACCGCATCTCCTCCACCTCCCGCTCCTCCGCCCTTGAGCCCCGCCCCTCCAACAGCCATCAGGACAGAACCCCACTGGTCCTCACCTACCACCCCACCAATCTCCATGTACAGCGCATCATCCGCCGTCACTTCCGCCACCTCCAAACAGACCCCAGCACCAAGGATATATTTCCCTCCCCACCCCTATCAGCTTTCCGTAGAGACCACTCCCTCCGCGACTCCCTTGTCAGATCCACACCCCCCACCGACCCAACCACCACTCCCGGCACCTTCCCTTGCAACCGCAGGAGGTGCAACACTTGCGCCCACACCTCCCCCCTCACTTCTCTCCAAGGCCCCAAGGGAAACTTCCATATCCGCCACAGATTCACCTGCACCTCCACCCACATCATCTACTGCATCCGCTGCAGCCGGTGTGGCCTCCTCTATATTGGGGAGACAGACCGCCTACTTGCGGAGCGATTCAGAGAGCACCTCTGGGCCACCCGGACGAACCAACCCAACCAACCTGTGGCACAGCATTTCAACTCCCCCTCCCACTCCACCGAGGATATGCAGGTCATTGGACTCATCCACCGCCAAACCACAACAACCCGACGCCTATCACCTCACCTTGACCTCTTTCCACCTATCACATTTCCAACGCCCCTCCTCCAAGTCCCTCCTCCCTACCTTTTATCTTCTCCTGCTGAACACTCTCTGCTCATTCCTGAAGAAGGGCCTGTGCCCGAAACGTCGAATCTCCTGTTCCCTGGATGCTGCCTGACCTGCTGTGCTGTTCCAGCAATAAAGTTTCACATTTAATGCAAATACCATCATCTGCCAAGGCAGAACATTAGCTGGGTCTCTGGAGAGAGTCAGACAGCATGGAAACAGACCCCTATTCCTGGTGAAAGGCTTTTGCCTGAAACGTCGATTTTACTGCTCCTCGGATGCTGCCTGACCTGTTCTGCTTTTCTAGCATCACTCTGGTTTCCAGCATCTGCAGTCCTCACACTTGCCTAACAGACACTTCAGTCCAACCAGTCCATGCTGAACATAATTCCAAACTAAACTAGTTGCACCTGCCTGCTCCTGGCCCATTATCGCTCCAAACCTTTCCTATTCACATACTTATCCAAGTGTCTTTTAAGCATTGTAATTCTACCTACATTCACCACTTCATCTGGACATTCATTCACACGCAAAGTACCCCTCTGTGTAAAACATTTGTCCCTCACATCTTTTTTAAATCTCTCTCATCTCACCTTAAAAATGTGCAGCCCAGTCTTGACATTCCTCCATCCAAGGAAAAAGACAACTACCTTATCTATAACCCCCATTATTTTATAAACTTCTATAAAGTCGCCTCTCCACCTCCTATACCAGAGTGAAAACAATCCCAGGTTTTCTAGTCTAACAATAACACCATTGGCCATTACTCCCCACCCTCAAGTATCATCAACAACACCACAGAGAGTTACTGAGGGCACAAGGAGTTCCTCTGCTTTGAGGCATCCTCAGAAAGATGTGTTGTAAATTTTCATACGAGAGAAGAGGCATTGGCCAGAGTGGAGGGGAACCCTTTCTAATTGTATTGTTGGAGTAACCAGGATATCAATTTGATGCTGGCAGCTCACATAATACACCAACTTCTGACAACCTGAGAGGTTCCTTCCGTGTGGAAGGGAATGATACCTCCACTGAAAACACCAGTGGCTGCTGATTTCAGTTTGATAACCAGCAAAGTCACTGCTGTTCTGCTGCTGTGGATGTTTCTAGTGTCAGGACTGTCATAGGGACCAGGTCTGCTGCAATAACTCCCCAACATTTACCTGGCTTCCACCATTCCAGTGGGTGACCAGTTTTGACGACAGTTGTTCCTACAACTGTTAGTCTGCATACTGAGGAGAACTGTCCTGTTCTACTTTCAGAAGTGCTGTGGGATCATTTACCTTCACCTGATGGTAGATAGATCCTCAGTTCAGCATCTTGGACAAATCACCATTTTGATTGTGCAAGACTCCTACAGTGTTGCGTGTGTTGTATTAACCTTGATCTTGTGCTCAACTTCACGGAATAGGTAGACACCCACAGAGAACAAGATCAACTGCATTACAGCTAATAAGCTGTGGGAGTAGCTTCAATGGGAGGCTTGCTGCTAAATTTAAGACCTAGTGGTGTTAGTGGAAGTGTAACATGAATTGATATAAAGTTGGTTAAAAGCTAACATTTGGAAGCTGATGCAATGTCTTACTGTGTTGTGTTGGGACTGCCTGACCTCTACGTAGCTTTGATTGTTGAACTGGATGTGTGGAACATAACTTCAGGATTGGTAGCTGACACAAAGTGGAAATGTCAGGAGGATTTTAGCACCTTCGGGAGAACAGACCAGTGAAGCAATTGATCAGATAGATGAAATGTGATGCAAAGTATAAAAGTTCTGAAGACCCGAAATGTTAACTTTGCTTTCTCTCCCAGACCTGCTCAATTTTCCCAGCAATTTGTTCTGGTACAAAAAGTCAGATTTGTTTTTCAGCTTTGTTCTTTATAGATTTTAATTCATAAATGACATCCATAAATAACTATACAACCAATACAGAACATGAGAAGTGCAAGTTCTTATTAAATGACTGCTCCTGTCCATGGGGTGAGAATGGCCATTTCAGCAGGTAGACAACTGATTGGGATCAGTTTGAATATCCACATTCAGAGCTTGGATTTGAATCTGAACCCCAATGAAGTGCTGGGATAAGCAGCGTAAGGTTGAATGAAAACAGAGGACTATGTAAATCTAATGTTTTGGCTGGTGGAGATGATAGATTACAGAAAGAGCAGCAGCTGAACTGTACATCTGTAGAACAAACTGCTACACTTATTGATGTTCTGTAGCTATCATTTACCTTAGTCCAGCCATAATGTGAACGCTTCCTCAATTTCAGAGTGTACTCAACATTCAGCCAAAAGGATAAATGTGAACAATTGAAAACACCTTGGAAGTTAAGACACAGGACCACTGAAATCTACCATTTACCCCAAAAGCCTGAGCAGCCCTTCTTCAAACTTTAATACTTTGGAAAGCAGGGATAATACCATACCATTGGGCTGTATGTATTTAAATCAAAACATAGAATGTGTGTAGAATTCCCCAGACAGTACACACAGTGAGGTAATATCACTATTATTGTCAGTAACAAACACAATGAGGCAAATGTTTCAGCTTTTGCAAACAGAATTGTGAGGGCACAGGTTAAGTATTTTAAACTTATCAACCCAAGCAACAGTGTAGACAGATAGAATTGTACTCTTGGGATCCAAATCTGTTTAAAGATAGTGTGGACTTTCTGTTCACTAAACATATGGAGCAGAAAGGGTCCTGGGCAATGCAGCAGCTAGGGGCTTCCTCAGTCGGTTCTGTATAGGTCTTCCTCAACTCTTCACATGGAAATCAGAACCTAAGCTAGTGGTTAGCATCAGCCTGCTTTGGCTAGCTGATCTGAGCAGCACTAGGGCAGACTCCTCCTTTAACAGACTATCAGGAGTTGGCATATCTAATAGCAGCTCTGAATGCCCACAGAACCTGCATTAAGGTCAGGACACTAAGAGTTTGAACCACATGGACAGAAGGTGTTTGAGGCGGCTCCAGAGTTGAGTAAAAGCACCCCAGCAATTCCAGTCCCCAATGATCATCCTCTGATCCTTGGTGCTCTGAAAGAGACTGGCTAATTAATTCCAAACAAGGTTTCCCCTGCACTTCTACATTTATTGGACAGACTCAAATGTAGGGACCAAAGAGATGTTCACATTCCAAACAATGGTACAAAAAGCTCTCAACCTCAAGGGTACAAGGTAAACAGGAAATGGAATTTCAGAGAAAGACTGAAAGCATTTGTCTTTTCTAATATTTGTATATACAAGTTCATAACCAGGTCCTTCCCAACAACCTTCCACTCCAGTGAATTAATGTCCAGCAGTTTTTATGAATAAAGAAGATAGGAACATGGAACACCATCCTCACTAGAGAATGGAAAACTTAGCAAACATTGTCACAAAGTGCAAAACCATCCCTATAATTCAAAACTATTCAAATACTGAAAGCAAATCTACTTCTCTCCCTCCCTTAAAAATCCTGAAAAAACAACTTTTGAAAATTCATTTTTAAAGTCACTAACAAAATGCTATTTGGTTTGGGTGGCAGCTTACCCCATTTGTCCTCACACAAAACTTTACTACAGTATTTGGGAAACAGTCACTTGTTCATATTTTCTCTGGAAACAGTGCAAAAGAGATTGTAGGTTTAACAACAAGCAAATAACATTCCCGATTTCTTTTAGAGAATAAAGTTTGCAGTTGGAATTAAAGAGAAAAAAAAGTACTTATGCTATACAGCTGATTGCAAATATCCACTTCCAGACGGGGCACAATTTGAATTCAAGGGCTGGGCAAGACTCTGGTTAGGTTTCTTTTACCACTATCCTTTTTCACAGAATCATACAGCATAGGAGGAGACCATTTGGCTCATTATGCCCATGTCAGCCCTTCCTTTCCCCAATTTGCTTCTCTCCTCAAAATTGCTGGTTCATGCTCTGGCCAAACTCATTGGTACCATGCACATACTGATACTTCACCCTCTCCTGACATTCTCACCTTGGAGTGGCCACAGCAGAGCAGAGGGATCTGGATTCTACTTGAGATTTGCAAACAAGGTTTGTTAGGAATCACAGTATCGCCTGAATAATCTGACCCTCCCTAACACAGGGAGGGAGATCACCTTTATGGATAACCTGCTTGGGTTCAGCTCTTATTGCAGAGTCGGAACCAAACTTGGATCTTCAGGGCTGTATGTTTCAGTCATGTGTCGGTTTTGACCTACAACAGAGCAGTACTATGACTATGAATACAATTAACATTATAATTAAAAAGTGACTACAGTCAACACTTGGAAGAACGAAATATCCTTTTTGCAGAGTGTAAAATAAACATTCAAAATGCAAAATAAGACTTGTAGTTCATTCAATGCATATCTCTGCAAATAATTAAATTAAAAAAATATTCTAAGTAGGTTCTTTTAAGCCTTTGGTTAAGACTTCTGCCTAAAATGCACAAGTAGACACGGGGAGGAACAGAATGAGAGACAAGATTCTCACCCACTCTCCACCCGAACACTCTCAGCAGCAGTTAGTTAGGGCTCAAAAAACTGCAGATTCACACACACTAAGGTCTTATGACACACACACACAAAGACACCAGCTTGCACCCAATTTGCGAGCACATGCACTTGCATAAAATTTCATAGCAGTAAATAGGTACAAAAACGAGCAGTCTAGAAACAACAGTTCCCAGAATCACCAGTGCTGTTCACATTACCATATACTGCAACCATCCAACTGGTGTCAGGGTGACCAGGCAGTAATTGTGATATTGAAGACTGATTGGATGAAGTCCAATGCACAATCCTGGACCATACAAAAGACTACGTCCACAAGATGGAGAGTGCCAATCTGAGTCTTAACTAGACAAAGGGCTGGCAGGTGTCTGTCCTCACCAGGGGGCTGCCAGTTTGCTGTGAAATTTGTAAATAATGGAAGCACAGCTCACAAGGTGAAGAGACAGCAAAGCTCTGCACCAGGGGAACAATTAGTACAGGCTACCCAGTTCCTCACGAGAGGCAGTGGGGGTCACTGAGTTACATCACAAGTCAATGCTTGTAGCTATTCATTTTCGCTGTGTCTGGCATGTGTAGCAGCGACAGAAAAAAAAAAATCTTACTAAGAAAGGCAAACAAAAGGACAGTAAATTTTTCAAACACAAATATACCAATAGTTTCCAGTTCACAAGGTAAACTTTTTTGTGCAAATTAACAAAAAAAATCAAATTAATAATAAGCAAAAAGGAAGGGGATCAATGGAAAGTTCCAAACTATAATGGATTTCTGTCCCTCTTGACAGAGTGTCACATCATGGACTGACTTTCATCACTTTATAATGATAGCCAGTTTGTCTGCACTTTTACAGACCTCCCAAGCTGTGCTGTACTGGGGCTGTGTCTTGAATTTGCAAATAGAGCATCTATAATGCAAAATACTGACTGCACGAACCTAATCTCAAGCCATTTAGTGAGACTGAATAACTTTGTGATCAAGTTTCTATTAAACAGGAGAAGCTGCAGCCAATGAATGAACGCACAGCACCAAGAAGCAGAAAGCAGAGATGTAAAATGACAAAAAGCTTCCTGGTCAACGAAAGAGGCAGCTTCTCCAAGTCGAAGATAGCTGCCTTCCAGGAACATTGAAGGGCTTTAGGGTCTCCAAAATATAGATTTGTCACACACTTATCACCCATAATATCCTCAATTTCAGCTCTTTAGTGTAAACAGGTGACATTTGCTCTGTGCTTTTTTACTTGAACTCCAGACACACACGCACATTCACTTGCTAGTGCTGAATTAGTTTATAGACGAGCTATCAGACCATTCTTCTCTGGCTCAAGGAAGTTCTTGACCATTGCATCGATCAGTTTGTTGAGCTCTTCAGCCAGGTAAGCTGTGCCACTGCAAATGTAAAGCAAACAGCAGTTATCTTTAAACCCAGGTACAAGCTGTAACAATGGGCCATACCCTGAACAAACTAGAATTGAGGAAAAAATACAAACAAATAAATTGGAAATACATGTTCAATAGAAGTGTGCTGATATTGTGGAGCACAGTCTGCTAGACCCCAAAAACATAATCCTTTGTATACGAAATAGCTACATAAAACCGTAAGAATAAGTGAACAGTGTCTTGTGTTTTAATAAATAGGGGACAAAGACCACAAAAGTAAAGGATAAATTTAACTAGGGCAATAATTAGGTTACAATTACATTACAGTATGCAGCTTTGGGTGGCACAGCGGTTGACATTGCTGCCTCACAGTGCCAGAGACATCGGTTCCATTCCATCCTCGGGCCACTGTCTGTGTGGAGTTTGCACATTCTCCCAGTGTCTGCACAGGTTTCCTCCGGGTGCTCCAGTTTCTTCCCACTGTCCAAAGATGTGTAGGTTAGGGTGGATTGGCCATAGTAAGTTATCCCATAGTGTCCAGGGATGTGAAGGTTAGGTGGATTAGCTATGGGAAATCTTCGAGGAGAAAGTGAGGTCTGCAGATGCTGGAGATCAGAGCTGAAAATGTGTTGCTGGAACAGTGCAGCCAGTCAGGCAGCATCCAGGGAACAAGAGAATCGACGTTTCAGGCATAAGCCCTTCTTCAGGATTCCTGAAGGGCTTATGCCCGAAACGTCGATTCTCCTGTTCCTGGATGCTGCCTGACCTGCTGCGCTGTTCCAGCAACACATTTTCAGCTAGCTATGGGAAATGCAGGGTTACAGGTATAAGGTGAGGGGGTGGGATGAACTTCAGAGGATTGGTGTGGACTCAATGGGGTGAATGGCCTGCTTTCACACGATAGGGATTCTCTGATTGAGCAGTATAATTTTGAAGAATATTAAAATCACTGTACAATGTCGGTTAAAAATTACAGTAATGAGCCGAGACTTTAGCAACTGCAATCATTTTTACAGGAGGAAGAAAGAATGAGAGACATAGATTAGTATTTTGATGCAATGAATTTAATTTTCCTTGATGGACAGCAGAAGGGGTAAACCACTTCAAATGAGTGACAAGAGATTTAGGAGAATTTTTCTTTAAAAACGGACGGGGTTGAAGTAGAGATAATTGCATCATCTTGGAGAAACACAGATAAAAGTTTGAAGCACTGAACAATACAGGAGGTGTGCACAAGGAAGTGGAATTTAGTTTTATTGTCCCAGCAGGAGGTGCAATAGGGACAACCAGTTCTCAAACTACAAGATAAACTTGTATGAAGTTTGTCTTTTGTGATCATGTAAAGCACAGTGATATTTGAACAAATATCAGTGGGGCAAATATCTGTAATCTAAATCTACAGTGTTCTTTCACTTTACCGCTACATCAGTTTATTTTCACAGAAATTGCATTAAAAAACAATGGGACAAGAATTATGATACTTTTTATTTATCATGGGACACAGGTGTTACTGGCTGGCCAGTATTTATTACCCGTCCCTAGTTGCCCTTACAAAGGTGGGGGTGAGCTGCCTTCTTGAACCATTGCAGTCCATGCTATGGGTAGACCCGCAATGCCCTTAGGGTGGGAATTCCAGGATTTTGATCCAGCAACAGGGAAGGAATGGTGATATATTTCCAAGGCAGGATGGTGAGTGGCTTGGAAGGGACTTTGCAGGTGGTGGTGTTCCCAAGTATCTGCCATCCTTGTCCTTCTAGATGGTAGTGACCATGTGTTTGGAAGGAGCTGACTAAGCAGCCAGGCTTTGGTAAGTCAGGAGTTGAGTTATGCACTCCAGGATTCCTACTTTCTTGTTTGCTCTTGTTGAAACAGTACTAGTATGAAAAGTTCAGTTTCTGTTCAATGACAACACCCAGGATGTTGATGGTAGGGGTTCAGTGATGGCGACACTATTAAACGTCAAGGGGCAATGGTTAGATTCTTTCTTGTTGGAGATGGTCATTGCTTAACACTTACATGGCATAAGTTCTACTTAGCACTGTCCAAGCCTGCATATTGTGCAGATCTTACTGCATATGGGCATGGCCTGTTTCAGTATCTGAGGAATTGTGAATGGTACTGAACACTGTCATCAGCAAATATCCTCATTTCTGACCATGTGTTGGAAATGATATCATTGATGAAGCAGCTGAAGATGGTTCAGCCTCAGGTAATATCCTGAGAAAGATGTCCTACCAACCACCACAACTATCCTACCAAGTACAGAGGAACCTCGATTATCTCACATTCAATTATCCAAATTTCAGATTATCTGGCAAGATTGCAAGGTCCCGATGCTTGGCTAACTACATTATCTGGCATTCAATTAACCAAACAAAATTCTTCCCACCCATGCCCTTCAGATAATCGAGGCTCCTCTGTACCAGGTATGACTCGAACCAGAGAGATTTTCCCAACTCTCACTGACTCCAGTTTTGCCAGGGCTCGTCGATGCCACACTCGATCAAATACAGCCTTGATGTCAAGAGCTGTCACTCTCACCTCCCCTCTGGAATTCAGCTCTTTTGTCCATGTTTGAACCAAGGCTGGGCTGAGGTCAGGAGCGGAGTGGCCCTGGCGAAACCCAAACTGGGCGTCAGTGATAATGTCCAACAAATCACAAACAAAAACAGTTCTAAAGAAGGGTCACCAGACTCAAAACGTTTTATTGTTGTTTTCTCCGCACAGACGCTGTCAGAACTGCTGAGTTTCTCGAGCAATTTCTGTTTTGGTTTGTTTTAGAACTCTAGCATCCACAATTCTTTGATTTACGTTTGTGAGCAGGTTAAGCAAGTGCTGCCCGATAGCACTGCTGATGACACTTTCCATCACTTTAATGATGATCTGGTGCAGACTAATGGGGTAGTAATTGTTGGGTTGGATTTGTTCCTAGTTTTGTGTACAGGACATACCTTGACAATTGGTCGGGTAGATGCCAGTGTCCCCTTGCTAACATTTGGACTTTAGATGGGCCTTCAGCACTGTTTTCATCAGTGGAGTTGAGTCACTGACTGACCATGAATTAGGTGAATGGCATAATGAACTCTTCTAGTTTTAATAAGAAGCCAGATTTATTTTAAGTAAATACTCATGATGGCACTCCCCATAGCTTTTATGCAGCATTCTAACCTTTCCATGATAAATATGTAGTGGTCAGAAAATAAAGGTGAAAACCATTGTTCCATCAGGTTCAATTCATGGAGTTCAATGTAGCTAAGTGTGAGGTGATTCATTTTGGTACCATAGCTTTTATGCAGCATTCTAACCTTTCCATGATAAATATGTAGTGGTCAGAAAATAAAGGTGAAAACCATTGTTCCATCAGGTTTGAAGTCATAGAGCAACACTAACCTCTGGCCTGGTGGTGCACAGAACTCAGCATAGTATTTGATCTTTGGCTCAGTGCCACTGGCCCGCAGAGTGGCTAAACAGCCATTCACAAAGCTGAAGGTGATCATTTGGCTGCTTCTACTTATGGGCAGCACCTGTCATGGGGAACAGACTACTTGTTAGTTTGGAACATTTGAAGAATAGAATGCAAAACCAAGTCAACAATATATAGCACCATTACAGAATTAGATAGAATATACAGCACAGACACAGATCATTCCACCCAACTAGTCTATACTGATATTGGTACTGCACTTGTACCTCTGCCTACTCGTACTCATCTAACTATCAGCACAACCCTTCTTCATATGCTTATCTATCCTTCCTTAAATGAATATGCTCTACTTGCCACCTTGTCTAAACTCTGATTTATTGCAATGTCCTGTCTGCAATCCCCAGCCCTGTAGAATTGCAGCTGAGGGCGAGCCTGCATCTGAAGCGTAGAACCCCTGCAGTGTGGATGCCGGCCATTCAGTCCATCAAGTCCATACGGACCTTCTGAAGAGCATCCCACCCAGACCCAATCCCCTACCTTATCTCTGTAACTCTGCATTCCTAGTGGTTAACCCACCTAGCCTGCACGTTCCCGGACACTATGGGCAATTTAGCATGGTCAATCCACTTAACCTGCACATCTTTGGACTGTGGGTGGAAACCAGAGCACCCAGAGAAAACCCAAACAGACACGGGGAGAACGTGTAACCACCACACAGACAGTCACCTGAGGCTGGAATCAAACCCAGGTCCTTGGTGCTGTGAGGCAGCAGTGCTTACCACTGAGCCACGGTGTCACCCATCTGGGGCAAATCTGCATCAGGGCAGGACACTCCCAGCGGGTCCGGACCATTTAGCCACAAATGACCCTGGGGTCATCTGCTCAATTCTTCCAGACCAACAGGATCTAATATGGAGCAGGCTCTCTTTATTCTAGCTGCAGATCCTAGAACTGCACTTTGAACTAGTAGGAGCACAAGGGAAAACGAAACTCGGAACACACAGGAGGTACAGCATTGCAAAGACCTCGTCACAACTATAAATATTTAAATGCAATCTCAATCAACAAACGTCTTGTTAACTATCATTTTAGTTGTAGGACATGGCTAAATGGCCATTGTGTCAAATTTAAGCAGCCTCTTCATGCATCCCAAGCAGGGTAAAAGTTATTTTGGTGAAGCATTTCCCATCTCTAATGAGCATTCTGCCCAGCATCTGATTTTAGGGATCCTTCAACGCTTACATTAATGAGTGTGACTAAGATTTTTTAAAACAATTAATGAAAAAGGAAAGTAGTTAAATCCACAAAAATGATGACAGTTGTTAATTCCTACATTTTGAAAACGTCAGTCATCTGAATAGAATTGAAAGCTGCAAGATTTCACTTATTTATTATTGTTGTCAATAACCCTCCTTCCAGATTTATTTGTTACCCAGAAGTAAGCCAGATAGACCCAGGGGTTCAGGTGCATCGTTCCTACAACACGACATCACAGGTAGACAGGATGGTGAGGGCGGCGTTTGACACGCTTGCCTTCATTGGTCCAAACTCAGAGTATAGGAGTTGGTACGTCATGTTACAGTTGTACAGGACGTTGGTGAGGCCACCTTTGGAGTACTGTGTACAAGTCTGGTCACCCTGATATAGGAAGGATATTATTAAATTGTAAAGGCTGCAGAAAAGGTTTATAAGGATGTTACTGGGACTGGAGGGTTTGAGTTAGGAGGAGGAGCTGGATAAGCTGGAATTTATTTTCCCTGGAGTGTAGGAGGTTTAGAGTGACTTTATAGAGTTTTATAAAATCGTGAAGTGGGCAATTAAGGGAAATAATAAAGGTCTTTTTACTAGGGAAGGGGAGTTCAAAACTAGTAGGCATAATTTTAAGGTGGTGGGGAAAAGATTTAAAAGGGACCTAAGGGGCAATGTTTCACACAGAGAATGGTTAGTCTATAGAATGAACTGCCAGAGGATATGGTAGATGCAGATACAGTTATGACATTGAAAAAACATTTGGACAAGTACGTGAAAAGGAAGAGTTTAAAGGGATATGGGCTAAATGCAGGCAAATGGGACTTGTTTAGTTTGGGAAACCTGGCTGATATGGATGAGTTGGACCAAAGGGTCAGTGTCTGTGCTGTATGATTAACTGGCACTTTGATGAAAAGATCACTGATGTCAAAGGTAATATAACTGCCTAGTACAGTAATAAGTTCTTGCCTTCTCTTCTGTTCCACACGTACAGCCACCTTGAGCATATGACAATGTGATCATGTGTGAATGCACCCTTCTCTGGAGACAAAGGTTCTTTTGCCTTAGTGTTTAAGAAGGAAGTGTAAACTCATTCATGCATAATGCTGACCAACATTTAACCAGACCCTACTCTCAAAGACCCCAAAACAAAATAAAACTTGTTAGCAGTTATTTTTCTGCTCTGGCTGGCAGTGAGGATGTGATCACAGGAGGCAGAGAATCCAGATCACACTGCTGTACGTGTGTGCTCCAACTCCGCCTGACATCAAGATCACATCACCCCACAGTTTTGTGTATCCCTCACAGACAAACCCATCAACTTTCAGGCTCTCTACATGCTCATCTAAACCTTTTATCTACTAGTCCCCAATTTTCCCCCTCTTGCATTTGGCACACCACATTGCTATGCCCTCTATCATGGTCCAATGCCCGTTGATTGAAGCAGGCTGATAACGACTTGGAGAATTCCCCCTAAAACAAATATACTCCTAAGCAATACAGATCGCATCCTTAAGTTTGGAGTTGCCATCTTTGGTGTCATTATCCCTCCAAGCACAACAAATACTGCAACCCAACCCCGACTTGTGTTCTGCACATTTTCCAACACACATGGATGGACCATGATAATGTTAACAGCTCAATGCCCCAGGACTGAATTGTGAGAATAGCCCTGACTGCACATGACTCAGATTCTGCACTGAGGCTTTCCACAGATTCCCAACTGATATCCCAGCAATCCCTGGACTGTTTGGACTTGATATACAAGATTGATTTTGGTTCAGTTCCAGGACTGCAAGAATATCAACCTCTGAATGATCGTAGTTAACCTCAGGACAATGTCCTTGATGGAGTGTTGCACAAACACCTGACTGACTCTTTGTTCCATTCAGGATTGGTCTGGTTTGACTTTCAGGTATGGCTATTTAGTTGAGGCATAAGTAGTGTGTTTGCCACATAAGTTGCAAGAACATACTGTAGCACGGTGCCATAAAGCAACTTGATTGTTCAGCGCTGGCAACTGTGACAAGCTGCCTGCCTTTTGGTCTGTACTAGTCAGACAAGTCAAACCACAGCATTCAAATAAGTGACTGAGCACCAGCAAAGTAAGAATCATAAATTGCATTTTGTACAAATGCACCAAAACAACCTGGAAGGACCCAATGTGAGAGGGTAGTAAGCTCCAATGAGCAATAATGATGTCCTGAAGTACCAGATACTGAAGGGTCAGTATGGCGGAGTCTCTAGAGGGCAGGGGTGAACTTTAAAAAAAAATTAGGAAAGGTACAAGAGTGCGTAGCATGAGAAAGCACCAGGAATTTTAAATCTATGAACAGCAAGAGAATAACTCGTGAACCCTTAGAGAGCCTACAGATTACTACTAGAGTATCATCTTGCTTTTTTAAAAAAAATTACTTCCACCCAGAAGAAATCTACATCTTCCAGCCCCAAACCATTTTAGCGGGTTTTGAGAAGATTTGTAGCTCAGGTTGAGGTTCTGGATGTAAGTTTGCTCGCTGAGCTGGAAGATTCGTTTTCAGATGTTTCGTCACCATACTAGGTAACATCACCAGTGAGCATCCGGTGAGGCACTAGTGGTATGGCCCGCTTTTTATTTAGGTTTCCTTGGGTTGGTGATGTCAGTTCCAGTCCTTTTTTTCACAGGGTGGTAAATGGTGATCCAAGTCTGTGTGTTTGTTGATCGTGCCATGCTTCTAGGAATTCTTGTGCGTATCTCTGTTTGGCTTGTCCTAGAATGGATGTGTTGTCCCAGTCGAAGCGGTGTCCTTCCTCATCTGTATGTAAAGATACTAGTGAGAGTGGGTCATGTCGTTTTGTGGCAGAATACATGATCAACTAGCCACAAAATGACATGACCCACGCTCACTAGTATCCTTACATACAGATGAGGACAACATCACTTTGATTGGGGCAACACATCCATCCTAGGACAAGCGAAACAGAGACACGTGTGAGAATTCCTAGATGCGTGGCACTGTAACCTGAAGTCTATCAACAAACACACTGACTTGGATCCCATTTACCACCCCCTGAGAAAAAGAACTGGAAATGACATCACCATAGGAAATGACATCACCAATCCAAGGAAACCTAAACACCTAAATAAAAAGCGGGTCATACCACCAGTGCTTCATCGGAGGCTCACTGATGATGTTACCTAGTATGGTGACGAAACATCTGAAAATGAACCTTCCAGCTCAGTGAGCAAACTTATATCCAAATCATTTCTTGCTATCGTATTTATTCCATCCTGTTACAATGCTCTTTTCTTTCTGCCTGTCCTTTCGAAGCCACATATCCCTGAATATTTAGTTCCCAGATCTGAGCTCTTTGTAACCATGTCTCTTTAATGGGTACGATCTACAGCATTCACTTGTATTGATGTTGTGAGCTCATTTACTTTGTTCAGAATACATACATTTAAGTAAAAAAAACATTAATTTTGTCTCTTGACAATTGTTTTCACCCTTTGACCCTACGTACTCATGATTTTCTATTTTTCTACGCCCTAAATCTTCCTCGTTCACTCTTGTACAGGTAAGGTGATAAACAGTGCGGATGATAGCGTAAATTGCAGCCAGATATCAACATTCTGATCAGCTGGGCATAGCAGCTGCAAATGGAATTGAATCTGGAAAAGTGTGAAAGATAGACTTGGACAGAGCTAACAAGACCAGGGTTATACAATGAAAATAGGAGCCTGGAAAGTACTGACAATCAAAGGGATCTTGCCATGCACATTCATAGGCAGATAAAGAAGGCGTATGGGATATTTAACAAGGCATAGAATAGAAGAGCAAGAAGGTTATGTTGGAACTGTTAGAAATGCTGGTTAGATCACAACTGGAGCACCATTCCAGACACATTACAGATGAAAGGATGAAATTACACTAGAGGGTGTTGAAGAGAGTTATTAGGGTGCTGCCTGGGCTGCAGTGTCTGAACCAAGAGGAAAGGTTGGATAAACTGGGATTATTTTTCATGGAGCAGCGAAGGTTGAGGAGAGACCTAACAGAAGTGTGTAAGATTATGAGGGGCATAGATAGGGCACATAGAATGCACTTCTTCAATCTGTAGCTGGAAATGTGTTGCTGGAAAAGTGCAGCAGGTCAGGCAGCATCCAGGGAACAGGAGAATCGACGTTTCGGGCATAAGCCCTTCTTCAGGAATGCCTCATTCCTGAAGAAGAGACCTAACAGAAGTGTGTAAGATTATGAGGGGCATAGATAGGGCATAATTGCTGATTGGTGCAGGCACAATGGACTAAATGGCTTCCTTTTGTACTGTGAATGTCCACAACTCTTTAAGCTCTCAAGACAGAGGCCCAGAGAAGCAGCCAGTAAGTCACTGAACCACTAGTACAGCATGTGGCTCAGTGGTTAGCACTGCTGCCTCACAGGGACCTGGGTTTGATTCCAGCCTGGGGTGACTGTGGAATGTGCACTTACTCCTTGTGCCTGCGTGGGTTTCTTCCAGGTGCTCTGGTTTGCTCCCACTCCAAAAGGTGGGCAGGTTAGGTTGGATTGGAAATGCTAAACTGTTCAGTGTCCAGGGATGGGCAGGTTAGGTTGGATTGGAAATGCTAAATTGTCCAGTGACCAGGGATATGCAGGTTAGGTTGGATTGGAAATGCTAAACTGTCCAGTGTCCAGGGATGTGCAGGTTAAGTTGGATTGGAAATGCTAAACTGTCCAGTGTCCAGGGATGTGCAGGTTAGGTTGGATTGTAAATGCTAAACTGTCCAGGGATGTGCAGGTTAGGTTGGATTGGAAATGCTAAACTGTCCAGTGTCCAGGGATGTGCAGGTTAGGTTGGATTGTAAATGCTAAACTGTCCAGTGTCCAGGGATGTGCAGGTTAGGTGGATTGTAAATGCTAAACTGTCCAGTGTCCAGGAATGTGGATTGTAAATGCTAAACTGTCCAGTGTCCATGGATGTGCAAGTTAGGTGGGTTAGCCATGGGTTACAGGGATAGGGTGGGGGCTGGGTCTGGGTGGGATGCTCTTCAGAGGGTCAGACCTCTTTCTACACTGTAGGAATTCTGTGATTCTAAGTTGCCTCCACCAGGTTACTACTTTAACTTTCAAGTCAGGAATTGCTGATGTCTTGTTTCTCACCTCTGCATGGGAAAATGATGAACTGGCAATAACGAAGGGAGATTAGCATGGAAATAAGGTGCAATCGGACACTTTTCTTCTCAATGTAGAGGATCAGATTTTTCCATTCTTGTCTTATTTCCCCAAATTTGTCACCATTCCCTATGCCATTCAAAGGCTGAAAAAAAATTCCATCTGTTGTGTTTCCAAAGTCTAAATCATTAATATGAATTCTGAATGTGGTGCCGGCACTGAGCCTGAAAAACACCATTTCCTTCCTCCTGCCAGTCTAAATAGCTGTCTGCATTTGGTCTTGTGTCCAAGCCAGCGAGCAATCCATACCAATTGCAAGATGCTGTTGCTGCTGTGACCATTCAATAGCTGGATCCTAATCTAAAAACGATGTGAAATATACACAACTTGTAGCAACATCTAGTCTGTTTTGATGATAAAATAACATTGTCATATTAGTGGTCAAAGCTCACACCATTGCAAGGCATCAGAGAGCTGCCAATACCCATAGAACTGTATCTCAATGTGACCCAGGGCCTATGGGATTATCTGTCATTCAGTTTGCAGCTTCCAGATGGCTCATGGGCAAAGTATAACTTAATGTTTATACTTACTGACTTGTTGTTCGGTTGACTATTGTCATATCCAGTAGTTACATCTCTCACATACAAAATTTCAAATTGCCCGCAGTGATCTGGATATTGATTGTCTTTTTCATAGTTTCGAAGTCGATCAAACATTCTCTTAATTGTAGCAGGTTCATAGCATTTAAAGTAGGAAGTCTTGGAGAGATGATAACCATATCTAAACAGAGGCAGTGAATGCCAACATTCGGTTAACATGTAAACACCTTCAGAATATAAGCACATCATTTAATACGGAGAGAGAAGAAGAGTCATAGATTGTTACAGCATGGAAAGAGGCCCTTCAACTAATAGTGTCCAGGCTGCTCATCAAAAATCCAACTATTCAAAATCCCACCTTCCAGCACGTGGCTCACAGCCTTCTATGCTGTGGTGTTTCAAGAGTTCATCCAAATACATCTTGAGGGATCCTGCCTCTACCCCCTTTTCAGGCAGCGACTTTCTAATATCCTGGGTGAATTTTCTTTCCCTCAAACCCCTTCTAAACCTCCCACTCCTTACTTTCAAACTGTGCTCTCTAGTTATTGAAGTCCCTCCAAGTGAAAATATTTGTTCCAATCTACTGTGTCTCTGCCCCTCAGAGCATTGTATACCTCAGTCACATCCTCCTGCGCCTTCTCTGCTCCAAGGGAAGAACCCCAGTCTACCTAGTGTCTTTTCATTACTGAATCACTTCATCCCAGGCAACATCCTGGTGAACCTACTCTGCACCCTCTCTAGTGCAACCACCTTCCTATCATGTGATGACTAGAACAGCAAACAGTACTCCAGCTGTGGCCTAATTAATGTTACATACAGCTCCATTGTAACTTCCTTGCTCTTGCATTCAGCGCCTTGACTGATAAAGGTAAGTGTTCAAACTGCCCACTTAACCACTTGCCCACCTGTCCTGCCTTCAGAGATTTATGAACATGTACACCAATACTTTTTAGGATTAAATTACATTTGCCACTGTTCAGCACTTTTCATAGATGGGCTGGAGTGGAGATCACAGCAGGTCAGGCAGTACCCATGGAGAGAAAGCAAGCTAATGTTTTGAGTCCAGGTGACTCTTCCTTAGAGCTGATGTCAGAGACTTCCAGCCTTGCAGACATATTGCTGTGCCTCCTAAAAGCTCCAAAACCCAGCGCTCAAGCTGATCACACGGGTAGCATTTCCTGCAGATGTGGTCATCTTGATTGCTAGGAGCATCCAAGATTTCATACATTCTGCAGGTCATGTAATATACAGGACCAAACTGCTTTGCCATACCCTGTTTAGTCTTAATTCCTGATTTCCTACTATGTTGGGAATGGAACACTCTCCAGGATGATCTTCCAGTAGCCCCTGTAAGCAATCTCAGGATATGCCCTATTCCCTCTGCATTGTACCAACAATATATTATGCTTGATTTATCTTTACAGGAGTAACTTTTACTTCACCACTGTTACATCTCTCTATTCTATCTTCCTCACCACCTGGATGTATTCTGAAAGAAAGGACAGTACATCATTACAAGTCAGGATTAAAGCCAAGGAACATTTGATATTGCGAGTGCAATTTCAAGTAGGATCTTGCTAGCCAGCAGATATTCATCCCACCATACTGGGAGGGTGCAGAAATGAAAGAACAGAGTTTGAGAGCCATGTATTGTGAAGACAATAGACAAAACAGAACAGGATCAGAGGCATGAACATTTAAGGGACAGGTTTACTAAACTACAACAAATCCTGTTCTAACCCTCCTTCAATACCAATCATATTCTACTCACGTTCTATATATGTTATTCAGTTGATCAGTTATGGTGAGTTTTCTGGTTTCCAGGTATGTTGCTAGTTCTGCCACGACGACAGCAGCACTCACCCCATCCTTATCAAGCACCAGTGTACCACACAGAAATCCTAAGACAGTGAGAGCAAAAATAACTGAATCCAAAGTGTAAATAAAAGAAATCCAAAAACAGACAAGTCTGGTCGGCAAAAATAAAAAGCAGAAAGACGACACTAATCAATGCTACAGATAAAATTTAATGCACAGAAGTGAGAGGTGATTCATTTTGGTAGGAAGAACACAGAATGAAAGCAAGGTAGCAGGGGCCCTGAAGGTACATATGCATAAAACATTTGATCAGGCAGTACAGGTTTAGGGTGAAGTTAATAAATCACAGAGATCCCAGGTCTTATTGTTCAGGCCAGAGAGTATAAAAGTAAGCAAGTTACATTAAACCTATATTAAAAAAACTGGTACAACCTCAACTGGACAACTCCATCCAATTCTGGGTGCCAGATGTTAGGATGTGATGGCATTACAGACTGCTCAAAAAAGTTTCAGGAGAATGGTTCCAGGATGAGAAAAATCAGTTACATTGGATATGATTCGGAGCACCTCAACAAGACCTTCCCTACACCTCCACTACTTGCCTTTAAACAACCGCCAAACCTCAAACAGATCATTGTTCATAGCAAACTGCCAGGCTGTCAGGACAACTCCATACAACCCTGTCACGGTGGACGCTGCAAGACGTGTCAGATTGTGGACATAGATACCACTATTACGCGTGGGAACACCTCCCACCGTGTACATGGCAGGTACTCATGTGACTCAGCCAACATTGTCTATCTTATACGTTGCA
>NC_057715.1:117467172-117484699 GCF_004010195.1 Chiloscyllium plagiosum | reverse complement strand
AACCTGGTGTTGTGTGATTTTTAACTTTATACATTGGATAAGTTGGGACTTTTTAGCTTGGAGGAGAGAAAGTTGTGAGCTTAAATAGAACTGTTCAAATCATTAGGGATCTGGACATAGGGAGGCACTGTTCCCATCAGTGGAACGGGTCTTCTGTCATGTAACCATTCTATGATTCTAGTTGGAGAAAAAGCAAATACTGAACAATGTCAAGCTATACAAAAAAGCCCAAATATTAATAATACAGATTACAAGTTCAATTCTCCCAATGTTTGAGAATTTGAACTTTAATTTTTAAAACTAGAAATAAAATCATGAAATAATAATCAAGTTGTTGGATTTCCATTAATAATTCAATTAAATCACAGAGTCACAGAATGGTTATAGAACTGGGCCATTCAGCATCTGCACTGACTCCTTGAATTAGTATTGCATTTAATACTCTCCATCCATCTTCTCCACATAATCACTGCACTTTTTCCTTTTTAGATAGCTTTGACTGAGCCGGCCTCCATTACAGTCTCACGCAGCGCATTCCAAACCCTAAACACTTGTTTTTCCTTGTGTCCCATTGCTCCTTCTACCCATTCTGTCAAGTCCTCTCATGATTTGAATAGCACTATCAAATCACACCTGAATCTTCACTTTGCCAGTGTTTGTAACTGGAACCACATCCCTGGAACCACTCTCGTGAACCTTATGCACGTTCTCTAATGCTTTCTCATCTTTCCGAAGTGCTCAGAATTGGATACAATATTCTAGTTGCGGGTGAGCCAATGTTTTATACAATTTATAGTAGGAGAAAGTGAGGACCGCATATGCTGGAGATCAGAGCTGAAAATGTGTTGCTGGAAAAGCGCAACAGGTCAGGCAGCATCCAGGGAACAGGAGAATCGATGTTTCGGGCATGAGCCCTTCTCATGGATTCCTGAAGAAGGGCTCATGCTCGAAACGTTGATTCTCCTGCTCCTTGGATGCTGCCTGACCTGCTGCGCTTTTCCAGCAACACATTTTCAGCTACAATTTATAATAACCTTCCTTCCTAAATTAAAAATATTGTAGATGCAAAAAAAACTAAAAACACAAAATGGTGGAGAAATTCAGCAGGTCTGACAGCAGAATGTTCTTAAAAAAAAATGTCATATTGAACTTAAATGTCAACTCTGTTTTGTCTCTCTCTCCATTCATGCTGTCAGATCTGCTAAGTTCCTCCAACATTTCCTGTCTTAATAATCTTCTTGCTCTTGTATTCTATACCCCTATTAAATAAACTCTAGAGTGTTGCATGATTATTAATCATTTTTACACACTGTTCTACCACCTTTAAATGACTTGTATGTAATATATCATACAGCCACGCCCACCCAGCCTCAGGTCCTCTGTATGTCCTTATGAATTTTACCCATTATATTATGGTTAACTAATGCTCTTTAGGGAGGAGATGGGCTGAGATATAAAACATTTTTTAAAATAGATCATATAATTCAGATACATTTTTAATGGTCAGCAGTGATTTCACAACCAAGATATGATCCTGAAATTCAGCTGATGTTTATAACGACTCTTGATTCACATGATTAATTACTTTAGCAGAACTACTGAACTGAATCTCAGTCTTGTAATTCACTTGTATGTAATGACAGCAAATCTAGAGCATTCACAGACAAGTCTTCTCTCAAAAACATGACTTTACCAGAACAGAGAGAAGGTGCAGGAATGTTGCTTACCAATGGATTCTTCAAAGGCAAAAAGCACTTCTTTTCCATTTTGCAAGAGTGCATCAATTCGATTTCCAATCCACTTAAACCCTGGCAAGGTTTCCTAAAACAAAACAAACATCACAGTTAACAGCAAAATATTACTCCAAGTGGTGAAACTGGAATGTAAAGTACAACAGACATGAGTTAATTTTTACCCTTTTCACTTGCTCAGTGCTAAAATACCCCAACCTTTAAAACCAATGTATGAGTAAACAGCTTGTGAAGTGAACATATTCTGGTTTATTTAGTGAAATCAGGATTAACAAGTGTAGTAATCATAGAATTTTAAAAAATGATTTCACAGGATGACAAAGTCATTGGTTGGGTCATCCAGACCTTAATTGAAGTGCCAAGAAGAGGGTGCATATCTTTCCAAGGCCAATTTGCCAAATTATTTGCCCTTCTCATCATGTCCAGAGGGGAAAATCCACACTATATGTCAATGAATTGAGATCCCATGCCAAACAATTGTGTCTACTTATATTTTGTTTACCAATTAGAAATATAAATTAGTTACATCTGGACCCTCAATTAGCCATTGCAGCCAGTGTTTAATGTACTTCACAACACTGTTCTGAAATCAGTGACTTTTGCAGGGACAATGGTATAGATGTTAAGTATCTGGTGATATTAGAAATTTGTAGGTGGAAGATTAACAATTTCACAATCATATCCCCATTGTTCCACATGCACTTTTCCTACACAAGTTACTGAAGAGCAGTGGGAAGGAGGATGGTTAGTCATCTCAGTAAAAGAGACCTCATCTCAAATACAATCTAGATTATCTTTTGAAAATATCATTTTTTAAAAAGAAACCTACTTATTAAATAGATCAACACTTCTGAGCTGCTGTAAAATTGTACCTCACCTCAAAGTGAAAGCCTTCGTGAATTGCGATTGCCTGGAGGATTTTAGATGAGACTGTGGTTGCCAGCATATACACATCCTTCACATCAGCCGGATCTGGATGTCTGTCTTTCCAACATTTAAACATCCACCATCCAAGGAGAGCTCCAAGCTCATTTCCAGAAAACACCTTCCAACTTTCACTGAAAGACGACCCAGGAAACAAAATGTTTTCGAAATTTATTCATTCATGGGATGAGACATTGGTGGCTAGGCAGCATTTATTGACCATCTCTAATTGCCCAGAGGGCAGTTAAGAGTGAACCACATTGCTGTGGGTCTGGAACCACATGTAGGTAAGGTCGGCAGTTTCCTTCCATAAAGAGCATTAGAGAATCAGATGGGTTTTTCTGACAATTAACAGTGGATACATGGTCATCATTAGACTTTTATTTCCAGATCACCTCCCCAATTACATTATACATTTTTGTCATTTACATAAATGATTTGGATGCAAGCATAAGAGGTACAGTTAGTAAGTTTGCAGATGACACCAAAATTGGAGGTGTAGTGGACAGCGAAGAGGGTTACCTCAGATTACAACAGGATCTTGACCAGATGGGCCAATGGGCTGAGAAGTGGCAGATGGAGTTTAATTCAGATAAATGATTGGTCAGAGTATTGAGTACAGGAGTTGGGAGTTCATGTTGCGGCTGTACAGGACATTGGTTAGGCCACTGTTGGAATATTGCATGCAATTCTGGTCTCCTTCCTATCCGAAAGATGTTGTGAAATCTGAAATGGTACAGAAAAGATTTACAAGGATGTTTCCAGGGTTGGAGGATTTGAGCTGTACGGAGAGGCTGAACAGGCTGGGGCTGTTTTCCCTGGAGCGTTGGAGGCTGAGGGGTGACCATATAAAGGTTTACAAAATTATGAGGGGCATGGATAGGGTAAATAGACAAAGTCGTTTCCTGGGTTCGGGGAGTCCAGAACGAGAGGGCATAGGTTTAGGGTGAGAGGGGAAAGATGTAAAAGAGACTAAGAGGCAACTTTTTCACACAGAGGGTGGTACGTGTATGGAATGAGTTGCCAGAGGAAGTGGTGGAGGCTGATACAATTGCAACATTTAAGAGGCATTTGGACGGGTATATGAATAGAAAGGGTTTGAAAGGATATAGGCCAGATGCTGACAGGTAGGATTAGATTGGGTTGGGATATCTGGTCGGCATGGACAGGTTGGACCGAAGGGTTCTTTTCCATGCTGTACATCTCTATGACTCTGTGACTCTATACTGTCAAATAGCTTTTGACAATATTTCCACATGAATCAGTGTGTCCTTTGAGAAGCTGGAACGGAACAATAGGATTAATGGGGTGGCATGGTGGCTCAGTGGTTAGCATTGTTGCCTCTCAGTGCCAGGGACTCAAGTTTGATTCCAGCATTGTGTGCAGTTTGCACTTTTTCCCTGGTTTCCTCTGGGTGCTCTTGTTTTCTCCCACAGTCCAAAGATGTGCAGGTTAGGTGGATTGGCCATGAGGGTTCAGGGATGGCGTAGGAGTCGGATTAGATAGGAAAGGATGGGGTGGGATGCTGTTCAGAGGGTCAGTATGGACTCGATGAGCCAAATGGCCTGATCCCATATTATAGGAATTGTATGTATTATCATCGTCTTCATGATTATCCACCATGTTTACATAGAACATAGAAAAGTACAGAACAGAACAGGCTGAGGTTTAATCCTCATGTAAAATAAAATAAACTAATCTACGCACTCCTCAATTCACTGCTATCCAAGCGCACGTCCAGCAGTTGCTTAAATGTCCCTAATGACTGCTTCCACCAACACCGCTGGCAATGCATTCCATGCTTCACAACTCTGCATAAAGAACCTACCTCTGACGTCTCCTCTATACCTTTCTCCTAATATCTTAAAACTATGACCTCTCATGTCAGTCAATCCTGCCCTGCGGCAAAGGGTCTGGCTATTGCCTCTCATTACCTTGTATATATCAATCCGGTCACCTCTCTTCCTCCTTCTCTTCAGGAGATAAGTCCGAGCTTAGTCAACCTCTCTTCATAAGACAATCCCTCCAGTCTAGGCAGCATCCTAGTAAACCTTCTTTGCACCCTCTCCAAAGCCTCTGTATCTTTCCTATAGTAGGGTGACTAGAACTGGACACAATATTCCAAGTGTGGTCTCACCACAGACCTGTAGAGCTGTTGCAAAACCTCACAGCTCCTAAACTCCATCCCCCTGTTAATGAAAGCCAAAATATCATATGCTTTCTTAATAACCCTATCTACTTGGGTGGCAACATTGAGGGATCTATGCACTTGAACACCAAGATTCCTCTGTTCCTCCACACTGTCAAGAATCCTGTTTCCAATCCTATATTCAGGATTCAAGCTCGATCTTCCAAAATGCGTCACTTTGCATTTATCCAGGTTGAACTCCACCTGTTATTTCTCAGGCCAGCTCCGCATCCTGTTTATGTCACACTGCAACCTGCAAAAGCCCTCAATATTATCAAAGGCACCTCCAACCTTTGCATCAGCAAATTTACTAACCCCACCCTCAACTTCCTCATCCAAGTCATTTTTAAAAACCACAAAGCGCAGAGCCTCAAGGACAGAGCCCTGTTGGACACCACTCAACACTGACCTCGAGGCAGAATACTTTCCATCTACAACCTTCTGTCAGCCAACTAATTCTGAATCCAGTTAGCCAAATCCCCCTGTATCCCATACCTCCTGACATTATGAATAAGCCTACCAGGGGGAACCTTATCAAATACCTTGCTGAAGTCCATATACACCGCATCCACTGCTTGACCTTCGTCGACCTATCCCGTCACCTCCTCAACGAACTCAACAAGATTTGTGAGACATGACCTGCCCCACACAAAGCCATGCTGACTGCCTTTAATCACGCTATGCTTTTCCAAACAGTCATAAATCCAATCCTTTAGAATTCTTTCCAAAACCTTGCTGGCCACAGACGTAAGACTGACTGGTCTGTAATTGCCAGATATTTCCCTATTATCCTCGTGGAGAGTGAGGAAGCAAAGATCTTCACCAGCGGCTTAGCAACCTCCTTTCTCGCTTCCCAGAGCAATCTAGGATAAATCTGGTCGGGCCCTGGGGACTGATCAATCTTAATGTTTGCCAAAATTTCCAGCATATCAACGTCATCAATCTTGATCTGGTCAAGCCTGTTTCCCAGCTGCTCAAAGTTCTCATTCACAACAAGGTCCCTTTCCTTTGTGAAAACCGGAGCAAAAAACTCATTTAGGGCTTCCCCTATCTGCTCAGACTCCCCGCACAAATTCCCAATGTTATGCAACAGTGTAAGAAAGTAATGCATTTCCTAACGTCGGGAATTGTGCCACATTCGCACTGAACATTTTTCCCCAAGTCTTAAGGCTCAACCCTTGCTTCAATAAGGTTTTACAGTGTTCTACTACTCTTCACGTGGTCAACTGAGATGCACAAGTTATCTTACTGCAGAGGGTATTACAACTCAACTCGTCCACAAATAACATGGAGAGGAACCCTGACCATTTGTCCAAGTGCTTTTAGAAAATGCCCCCTAACCGTGAATCATCAAGGCCAATAGAAAAAATCCAGCTTCATTAGCCCACTCATGGTAAGAGCTAAATGATGTGGCTTAATATTAGGGCAGAACCCCGCCTTCAGTCACAAAGCCACTAGAACATAGAATGTTACAGCGCAGTACAGGCCCTTCGGCCCTCAATGTTGTGCCGACCTGTGAAATTAATCAGATGTCCATCTAAACTACACCATTCCATTATTATCCATATGTATGTCCAACGCCCATTTAAATGCCCTTAACATCGGCAAGTCTATTACTTTGCAGGCAGGCCATTCCAAAGAAACTACCCCTAATATCTGTCCTAAATATATCACCCCTCAATTTAAAGCTACGTCCCTTTGATAGCTTTCACCTTCAGAAGAAAAAGGCTCTCACTGTACACCCTATCTAACCCTCTGATTATCTCATACATCTCGATTAAGTCACCTCTCAACCTTCTTCCCTCCAATGAAAACAGCCTCAGTTCCCTCAGCCTTTCCTCGTAAGACCTTCCTTCCATACTAGGCAACATCCTAGTAAATCTCCTCTGAACCCTTTCCAAAGCTTCCACATCCTTCCTATAAGTGACCAGAACTGTATGCAATACTCCAGGTGCGGCCATACCAGTGTCTCGTACAGCTGAAGCATGATCTCATGACTCCGGAACTCAATCTCTCTACCAATAAATGCCAATACACCATATGTCTTCTTAACAACCCTATCAACCGGGGTGGCAACTTTCAAGGATTTTATGCACCAGGACACTGAGATCTCTCTGTTCATCAACACCCACGCCAAGAATTTTACCATTAGCCCAGTACTCTGCATTCCCGTTATTTCTTCCAAAGTAAATTACCCACACTTTTCCACATAACGCTCCATTTGCCGCTTCTCTGCCTAGCTCTGCATCTTATCTATGTCTCTCTGTAACCCGCAACATCCTTCAGCACTATCCACAAGTCTGCCCAACTTAGTGTCATCCGAAATTTACTAACCCATCCTCCTATGCCCACATCCAGATCATCTATTAAAATTACAAACGGCAGTGGCCCCAAAATGGATCCTTGCAGCACACCATTGGTAACTGAGCTCCAGGATGAACATTTCCCATCAACCACCACCCCCTGTCTTCTTTCAGCTAGCCAATTTCTGATCCAGCTATTGTTAGCTCACTAGGCGAGCTAAAAATTCTTCTCAGTGATCAACTGTACAATCAGGTTCAATGATTCAACTTCTAAAACCAAAACTGAAATTGACAGAAACGCTTCACAGACATTTGTTTCATAATGCATTCAAATGGCGTTATGTTGTAAATGATTTGAGACTCAGGATATGAGCTTTACTACCTTTCAGAAAGGGATTGTGGCTGTTTGAAGATACTAATGGAGCTTCAGAGAACCCACAAATCACAGCTCATGATGTAAAAGGTGTGATCAGATAATTACGAGCAATAATAATTCACACAATAATCTATTTCAAACTTTTCAAAGTTTCCACATTATTCTAAATTTAAACAATTTGGGTGGGGTGTAGAAATGCAACGAAATGTTGCTAGGTTTGGATGAAAAAGGTCACAGACCTAAAGCGTGTGCATGGGTGATCCCTCCTCTCCTAATACATGAGCAAAGGTGGCTTCCATCTTACCTGATCAGCTATTTAGGGGGAAGTGGGTGTGTAGTGGAAATGTCACTGGACTAATAATCCAGTCGCAAGGAGACATGGAACATTGGTTCAAATCCTACATGGCAGATTGTGAAATTTGAATCCAATTAAAATAACTGGAATAAAAACCCAGCCTAATGATAACCATGTGCCCGATGTTGATTGCTGTAAATATTCATCTGATTCATCAAAGCCCTTTAGTTCACTTGTGACTCCAAAACAAACAATGGTTGCATCTTCACTGCCCTTTAGGCAATTAGGGATGGGCAATCAATATTGCATAAACAAATACAAAAAATTCAATTTGAACAAGTCCCAAAAGTTTTCATTAGTTGGAGATCCAACTGTGGTGGCAACCATTGAGCCTGATCCTGCCTTTACCCAAATCAGTTTGGGATCGGTTAGCTCAGCTGGCTGGACAGCTGGCGTGTGATGCAGAGTGGAGCCAACATTCGCTGAGGTAACCATGAAGGAGTCTCCTTCTCAATCTCTCCCCTCACTCAAGGTGTAGTGACCATGGGGTTAACCCACCACTTGGTCTGTCGCTAATGAGAGAGCAGCACTCTGGTCTGGTAAGACTATGGCGACTTTACCCAACAGCCATAGTCTTCAGCACAAAAGAGTGGAGAGCAGAGAAGCAAGAAACATGGTTTCCCAGTTTTCTGTCCCTGTTATTTTGTCTAAGACACAGCAGTTAGTTACGGCCTAACGCAGAGACCACTGGACATGGAATCAGGTTCTAATAAGAGGTTTCTCAGCTTCACACAACTCTGTAGCATGGGCCAAAAAGTCATTTTGTGCAAATTTTAAACAAACCTACCAAATCCAAAGACTCCTAGTAAAAGAAGCCTATTATTACAAATCTTCTGGTAGTCATGGTCTTCAAGATAATATTTATCATTGTAAATGACTATGGCAATATTTCATATTCCATTTTACCACATCATAAGGTGTCTTTATGGAATGGACTTCAAATATTTTTCTTTCAATTTGTTTCCCTTCATTTATGTAAAATAAAATTCAGGATAGGCAATGTTATATTCAAATTATTAATGTTATTTCAATTTCAAATAACTTAGTTTGGGACATTCTGGAGGCAAACAATATGTGATGAAGTCAGTTACCAATTTTGACTCAATGGAATGCAGGCTTATAATGGAAAAGTCCCTCCACTGCATAATGACCTTTGGTATGAAATTGGCCCAATATCACTTAACTTCCTTTGAACTTTTAAAATATCTATAAATGTAATGTTTGTTTTAGCAATTTGAAGAGAAAGCAGTGAAGTGCCCGGACACGTCTGGGATTGTAGGCTGCTGGCAGACTGTATCCACGTGACTCCCACATGATTCATTCACTTCCCTAAAAAGGTCATTCTGATTACGTTGCAGGGTGTTTTACAGGTCAGCAAGACTGCACACATTATATGTTTGTTCCATTCCCTTTGGAGATCTGACAGCTGCTGGCTAAGCCAGCATGTACTACCCATTTCTAACTGACTCTTGACAGGATGGAGGTGAGCTATTTCCTTGACCCACTACAGTCTATGTTGCACCAGGCTGTGCCAATAAGTCTCAAAATTTGCTGACAATGCAAAACTTGGAAATGAATGGGCAGAAACTTGACATTTGAAAGTTATTACACAGAAGTGACAGGACAAAGTATTGTACAATTGTAAAGTTGTGCGGAATCAAAGACATCTGGGAGTGCATATATGCACAAACATTGAAAGTGGCAGGACAAGTCAAGAAAACATTTAAAACGCATACAGGATCCTGGATAGATAAACAGACACACAAAAATGAAAGGAAATTACACTGAACTCCTGTAAAGGACCAGCTTGTTTTCAATTAGAGAACTGTGTACATTTCTAGGCATCACACTGAATGAAGAATGTAAAGGCTTTAGAGAGGGTGCAGAAATGATTTATGAGAATGGTTCCATTATGTTGCGTTCTCTGGTGAGTGCGTCATGCTGGTGAAGCAGCACATATCCCAGGATGGCAATAGACTTGGCTGCAAATACAATAATGTCAGATTGTTGCTGAGCGAGGCTGTGGGACAAATCTCCCAATTTCTGGCACAGTTGCCCAGATACTCTCATACATATACACAGAGTAAAAGGGAAAAATAAGCTGAGACTAACTTTTAAAGAAAAAGGCAAAAAAAGCTACTTTCTGGCAAAAGTCTTCCTCTTGAAGGTAAAAAAGGCAAAAGCCTCTTCTGGAGTACTGTGTCCAGCTCTGGTTGTCCAGCTACATGAAGGATATCATTAAGCTGGAGGCCGTTCACAAGATATTTATCAGAATGGTGGCAGAAATGGAGGATTTGAGTTATTGGGACAGGCTGGGACTTTTTCACTATCGGACAAAGTACCTCCCACTTCCTTCAGACCAAACGAGTAGCGATGGGCACCCTCATGTGCCCCAGCTATGCCTGCCTC
The DNA here is from genome assembly GCF_004010195.1 of Chiloscyllium plagiosum. Classification (NCBI taxonomy): domain Eukaryota; kingdom Metazoa; phylum Chordata; class Chondrichthyes; order Orectolobiformes; family Hemiscylliidae; genus Chiloscyllium; species Chiloscyllium plagiosum. Next base: position 117,474,393 of record NC_057715.1, on the reverse strand, counting down.
TTTGTCGGGTACATGGAACAGTCCATCTTCCACACCTCTTCCTCCGCTACATCGATTATTGTACTGGTGCCACCTCGTGCTCCCACGAGGATGTTGAACATTTCATCAACTTCACGAACACCTTCCATGCTGACCTCAAGTTCATCTGGACCATCTTGGACACCTCCCTCTCCTTCCTGGACCTCTATCTCCAGTGACAGACTCAACACAGACATCTACTTCACACTCACTGACTTCCACAGCTACCTGGACTACACCTCCCAAAACCTTACCTCCTGTAAAAATGCTATCCCTTACTCCCAATTCCTCTGCTTCCGCCTCATCTGCTCCCAGGAATACCAATTCCACCACAGAACATGCCAGATGGCCTCCTTCTTCAAAAAGCGCAATTTCCTCTCCCACGTGGTCAACGATGCCCTCCAGCACATCTCCTCCACTTCCCGCACCTCCACCGTTGAACCCCATTCATTCAATTGCAACAAGGACAGAACCCCCTTGGTCCTCACCTTCCACCCACCAACCTCTGGATAAAACGCGTCATCCAGCTCCATTTCCGCCATACACAAACAGATCCCACCACCAGGGATATATTTCCCTCCCCACCCCTATCTGCGTTCCAAAGAGACCATTCCCTCCGCGACTCCCTTGTTAGGTTGCCCCCCGCCCCCACCAATGCACATTCCACTTCCAGCATCTCCCTTGCCACTGCAAGATGTGCAAAACCTGTGCCCTCAACTCATGCCTCACTTCTGTCCAAGGACCCAAAGGATCCTTCCACATTTGACAGAGAGTTACATGTATTTCCATACACGCCATGTCCTGTATCCGGTGCTCTTGACGTGGTCTCCTCTACATTAAGGAAACAGGATGCCACTTGCGACCGTTTCAGAGAACATCTCTGGGACACATGCACTAAACAACCCCACAGTCCTGTGGCCGAACACTTCAACTCCTCCTCCCACTCCAACAAAGACTTGCAAGTCCTGGGCCGCCTCCACCAAACTCGAACCACCCGACGCCTAGAGGAAGAACACCTCATCTTCTGCCTTAGGACCCTCCAACCACACGAGATCAATGTCGATTCACCAGTTTCCTCATTTCCCCTCCCCGCACCTTGTCCCAACCCTCCAACTCAGCACTGCCCTACCTGTACATCTTCCTTCCCACATATCCACTCCACCCTCTAAATCTGACCTATCGCCATCCCCCACCTTCATTTACTTATTGCATTACCAGCTAACTTGCCTCAGCCCCACCCTTCTCCCATTTATCTCTCAGCCCCCTTGGGCCACCCCTCATTCCTGATGAAGACCTCATGCTCGAAATGTCAACTCTCCTACTCCTCAAATGCAGCCTGACTGGCTGTGCTTTCCCAGCACCACACTTTTGACTTTTTCACTGTGGTGTAAGTGATTGAGGGGGGACGTTACAGAGGTTTACAAAATCATGAGGAAAATAGGGTTAATGGCAAGTTCCCCCCCATCCCCAAGAGGGGGTTGGGGGTGGAGGAAGTGGTTGGTGGTGGATTTCAAGATAAGGGATCTACTTTTAAGATGACATGAGAAAGCTTTAAATAAAGAGTGGCAATTTATTTTTAACACAGAGTGGTTCGTGTGTGGTATAGACTTAGAGGAACTGGTGGATGCGGATGCAGTTATGTTTAAAAGATATTTACGTAAGTACATGAATAAGAAGTGTTTGGAGGGATATGGGCTAGTTTAGTTTGGGATTATGCTCACCATTGTCTGGTTAGACTGAAGAGTCTGTTTCTGTGATGACTCTAACACTTTGTAATGTTCCAAAGTCTGTCAATGTGATGTTCCCTGCTATTGTCATTTGCGTGCTTCTGGTACCAAAGTTGATGCTGGGTGGTCTATTGAGTTTTGCCTTTTATTCAACATTGTTACAACTGAGTTGGTTGCTCATTAGCCAATTCATAAGGGAGTTAAGAGTAAATCACATCAGAGTCTGGAGTCAGGCAAGGTCATAACAGGCAAGGATTGTAGATTTCATTCCTTGAAGAAATCAGTAGCAAACTAAAACTAGATTTTTTTTTGAATGACAGGTTTCATGGTCCCCATTACTTTTCATTCCAGATTTATTAATAAACTTACATTTTCCACCGGCACTCAGAATTAAAAATTCAAAACAAGGATCCATCCTAATAAAGGAAGAGCTCCTTTCTCTTTAGAGGATGCTTACAAATTACAAGCAAATGAAGTATATTAAATAAAGACCCATGCCAACATCTCGGTCTCACCTGCTGCAGTGCTCCAGTGAAGCTCAACACAAGCTGGAAGAAACACAACTCATCTCCACTTGAGGGCCCTACAGCCTTGAGGACTCAACACTGAGTTTAATAATTTCAGAACATGAACGTCTCCCTTCTTGTCAATTACCTACCCACACCATCCCCCCCAAGTCCTCCTATGAAATGGCCTGTTTATCAGCACAGCCAACCGATTTTCAACTACTCATAGATCTCATTATCACCTATCTAGCCTCTCTTCCTCCCTGGTTTACTGTTAACAACCCTTTGGCTGCCTACTCTTTTTTTCTCTCTCTCTCCACCTATCTGCTTACTCCTTTCACCCACACTCCCCTCCCCCAAACTCCAATTTAGCATAATGTGGGAACGCCTCATCTTCCGCCTCGGAACACTTCAACCCCAGGGCATCAATGTGGGAACGCCTCATCTTCCGCCTCGGAACACTTCAACCCCAGGGCATCAATGTGGGAACGCCTCATCTTCCGCCTCGGAACACTTCAACCCCAGGGCATCAATGTGGGAACGCCTCATCTTCCGCCTCGGAACACTTCAACCCCAGGGCATCAATGTGGATTTCCCTCATCTTCCGCCTCGGAACACTTCAACCCCAGGGCATCAATGTGGGAACGCCTCATCTTCCGCCTCGGAACACTTCAACCCCAGGGCATCAATGTGGGAACGCCTCATCTTCCGCCTCGGAACACTTCAACCCCAGGGCATCAATGTGGGAACGCCTCATCTTCCGCCTCGGAACACTTCAACCCCAGGGCATCAATGTGGGAACGCCTCATCTTCCGCCTCGGAACACTTCAACCCCAGGGCATCAATGTGGGAACGCCTCATCTTCCGCCTCGGAACACTTCAACCCCAGGGCATCAATGTGGGAACGCCTCATCTTCCGCCTCGGAACACTTCAACCCCAGGGCATCAATGTGGGAACGCCTCATCTTCCGCCTCGGAACACTTCAACCCCAGGGCATCAATGTGGGAACGCCTCATCTTCCGCCTCGGAACACTTCAACCCCAGGGCATCAATGTGGGAACGCCTCATCTTCCGCCTCGGAACACTTCAACCCCAGGGCATCAATGTGGGAACGCCTCATCTTCCGCCTCGGAACACTTCAACCCCAGGGCATCAATGTGGGAACGCCTCATCTTCCGCCTCGGAACACTTCAACCCCAGGGCATCAATGTGGGAACGCCTCATCTTCCGCCTCGGAACACTTCAACCCCAGGGCATCAATGTGGGAACGCCTCATCTTCCGCCTCGGAACACTTCAACCCCAGGGCATCAATGTGGGAACGCCTCATCTTCCGCCTCGGAACACTTCAACCCCAGGGCTAGCTTATCTCTCCATGCTTCAGGCTCTCTGCCTTTATTCCTGATGAAGGGCTTTTGCCCGAAACGTCGATTTTGCCTGTCCTCGGATGCTGCCTGAATTGCTGTGCTCTTCCAGCACCACTAATCCAGAAATAAATACCAACCTTGCCCAGTTGCTTCCAGTCCTGAAAGATGGTCACTAGACTCAAAAATTTAACTCTGTTTTCTCTCCGCAAATGCTGCCAAATCTGCTGAGTTTCTTCAGGAATTTCTGATCTTGTTTGTTTCAGATCCACAGTTATTTGTTTAATATTAAAGATGTATTTGCATATGTCTAATTGTAGAAAGTAGCTGTTTTATTCAGAACGTTTTTAATAAATATAAATGTCGGGACCATTTTGTAAAATGCAATTACTGACACTCACTCTTCTTGTTGTTCTGCAACTGCAAGTCTGTCTGCATCGGGGTCTGTGGCCAACACAATTCGAGCAGCTTCACTCTCAGCCAGCTTGATTGCAAGAATCTAGTAAAATAAAGCAGGGAAAGGTCACATCAGCTAGGTCCTATTTACAGTAAGAGTTCAACACCAAGTTGTGCAACCACCTTTGGCATGCAAATATGTTGCAGACTGGCTGAAAGAGAGACAGAGAAAGAGAAAGAGAGAGAGACAGACAAGACGAGAAATCCAATTTTAAACCCTCCATGAATCCCACAGACACAGGAGATCGTCTCAGTGTGAACTAAATGAATGATCCAAAAATCTGAGACCTATAATTCCAGTCGCTGTACCTGCTGACGCCAACATACATAATTCATCTTTTGAAAAGTGATCAGTGGGCATTACCTTGAAGCCCAACTGGGATATCCTATAATTTTGCACACAATTTGAAAACTACAGCAGCACTCTAGCAAAACCCCTATAACAATATTTAAGGTCATAGGTCAAAAATCTTAAGCTCCAACTTTTATAAACTACAGAAGCACCCAACTAGGATTCAAATATAACTTCACGTTACAACCTGTGTATCACCATTATGAGTATACAGTACCAAACTAACAAGGAAACCGGGTCAGATTATTTTTAACACTGTAATTATTGCATTGTTTTACTCGATTAAAGTCAGGGCTTCTGGAGTGTACCTTCAGCTGACTAGACCCCAAGCTTTAGTCTTTCCTCCTTAAACTGGCTTCCTCCTTTAAGACATTCCTCAAAACTTACCACTTTCACCAAGTGTTTTCGTGATCTGAGTTAGTATCTTCTTAAAGTTGCTCATGGGACATGGGTATTGCTGGCTATTTAGGCAAATAAGGTGATCAAAATTGTCCACTGTACTCCAGATGTGGTCTCACCAAGGCCTTGTACAGATGCACCTTATCCCAAATCCAACCTTCCAACACAGCACCGCGCTAATGACCTGTCCTACCTGTCCACTTCCTTCCCACCTATCCGGTCCACCCTCCTCTCCGACCTATCACCATTACCACCCATGTCCATCTACCAATCGCACTCTCATTTGCCCTCCCACCAGCCCCACCCTCCCATTTATCTCTCTACCCCTTGGCCCATAAGCCGCATTCTTGATGAAGGGCTTATGCCCAAAACATTGATTCTCCTGCTCCTCAGATACTGCCTGTCCTGCTGCACCACATTCTTGACTCTAACTACATGTATGTAGTGTTGGAAGACAGGCAGTAGAATGGATTAGAAGATCAGTGTAAATCAAGAAAGGGCACCTCCACAAAGGCAATTAGGGAAAGACAAAAATACTCACATCTTATGAAAGAATATCAAGAAGTGCTTAACTCTTTGCCCAGAATTTATTCTTGGAACACAGGTACAAGTTACAGTTCTTTTGTCCATTTAATTGCAAAATCCACAGTCCTAATAAAAGTTCATTATGCATACAGCTTGTAGTACCATTTTGAATGGCATGTCAAATTCAGGTATCAGTCCTTTCTGGACAATTTTCACAGGTTTTTCATTAACAAGTCACTTCTGTCCCATTAATAAACTGCAAGGCAGTACTTGCTAGTTCAAGTGCTACAAGTAAAAATAGTACTTTCTGTGATTAGTCAAATTGCAAATGGAAAGGAGACAGCTGTAATATCCATACATGATCAATAGAAAAAAAAGTGTAGTATCAGAGAACTGGCAGACATCTAAAATTATTTCTGTATTCAAAAGAGGAGAGACTACAAATACAGAAATCTACAAACCAGTCAGTTCAAAATTAAATGTTATGAAAAATACCAGAATCACTATTAAAAAGATATCAAACAGCATTTTCATATGAGGACTCTCCCACTGTGGTGTCCCAGTATTACTTTGTTAAAAGGGATAGAGTCAGAACAAATTTAGCAACTCAAAACTAGGCAACCAAGAGGCACTGTGGACCACAGCATTTGTAGAACTGCATTCAAACACAACCTGTTATAATGATTACTTCTGTTACCATTAGGCAAGGGAGCAACGCTGGTTAGATAATCTATATAGAACAGAAAGGACAACAGCTCTGCAAAAAAAAAAGGTGCCAACCTTATTTAATAACACAGAATTTTCCTACCTATCTTTGTGTCATCAGCAAATTTGATAACCATATTTTCCACCCCTTTATCAAAGTCATTTTACCGAAATTGACAAATTAAGGTCCCAGTACAAATCTCTACAGACATCAATCATTACGTTTGGCCAAAGACCATACCGTCTGTTTCCTGTAGCTAGCCAATCTTCTTTCATGCTAAGACACTAATCCCCTAGCGAATTGGTTTAGCTCAGGTGGCTGAATTGTTGATTTGCAGAGCAGTATGATGTCAACAGTGTGGGTTCAATTCCCATCACTGGTTTGAGGTTACCATGAAGGATTCTCCTTCTCAACCTCTTCCCTCGCCTGAGGTCTGTGGCCCTCAGGTTAAATCACCACCAGTCGCTTCTCTCCAATAAGAGAGCAGCTCCTATGGTCTGGTAAGACTATGGTGACACAACAACGACTACCCTTAGTTCACTGAGGATGTTACTAGACAAGTTAATGAGGGTCGAGTGGTGGATGTGGCGTATTTGGACTTCAGCAAGGCATTTGATAAGGTTCCCCATGGTAGGCTCGTTCAGAAGGTCAGGAGGAATGGGATACAGGGAAATTTTGCTGTTTGGATACAGAATTGGCTGGTCGACAGAAGACAGCAAGTGGTAGTGGAAGGAAAGTATTCTGCCTGGAAGTGGTGTTCCACAGGGCTCTGTTCTTAGGCTTCTACTCTTTGTAATTTTTATTAATGACTTGGATGAGGAGATTGAAGGATGGGTTAGCAAGTTTGCAGACGACACAAAGGTTGGAGGTGTCGTTGACAGTATAGAGGGCTGTTGTAGGCTGCAGTGTGACATTGACAGGATGCAGAGATGGGCTGAGAGGTGGCAGATGGAGTTCAACCTGGATAAATGCGAGGTGATGCATTTTGGAAGGTCGAATTTGAAAGCAGAGTACAGGATTAAAGACAGGATTCTTGGCAGTATGGAGGAACAGTGGGATCTTGGTGTGCAGGTACATAGATCCCTTAAAATGGCCAACCAAGTGGACAGGGTTGTTAAGAAAGCATATGGTGTGTTGGCTTTCATTAACAGAGGGATTGAGTTTAAGAG
>NC_057715.1:117464100-117467097 GCF_004010195.1 Chiloscyllium plagiosum | reverse complement strand
GGGTTCTTTACGCAGAGAGTTGAGAGAGCATGGAATGTGTTGCCAGCAGCAGTTGTGGAAGTGAGGTCATTGGGGATATTTAAGAGACTGCTGGACATGCATATGGTCACAGAAATTTGAGGGTTCGTACATTAGGTTTACCTTACATGAGGATCAATGGTCGGCACAACATCGTGGGCTGAAGAGCCTGTTCTGTGCTGTACTGTTCTATGTTCATGAGCTTTTATTTTCAGAAATAACCTCTGCATGTGTGACAGAAAGACTAGTAAAAGACAGTTCATTGGATGTGGTATGCATGGACTTCCAAAGCTTTTGAGTACTGCAAGTTCCATTTAAGAAATTCACAACAAAGGTCCCATGTATGTAGTGTTTGAAGACAGCCAGTAGAATGGATTAGAAGATCACTAAGTTAAGACAACAAGAGGAACTGAAGGATGTTTTTCAGAAAATGGAAAGTGATGACATTTAGGCATCTTGGTTGGAACCACTGCTGTTAACCATAAGCAGAAATCACCAAAGCCAGGAATTACAGATGACTGTGGAGTCAGAATTTTATTGACAGTACTGTTTTGCATGGTGCAGATAGTGAAGTAGTAGGTGGCCCCAAAAGCCAAAGATTGAATTTTCATCTGGGTATGGAAGTGGGATTCAATGTGCAAATGGTCACACTAATTTGTTTTTTCTGGAGGAAATCTGCTTTTCCTCCTCATTCCTGAGCCTGTGCTATTTCTGACTTGCATTTTCAGGCGTCAAAAATGCCTATTAATGCAACTGTAAAATGCTTTGACGTCTTCAAACTTCATAATTCAGATCTTTTTTAATGTAGCGATTCATCATTATGATCCATCTTTTCAACATTTAATGTTAACTAGCATTGGGTAATTGTTTGAATGCATTATGATATTTTTTTCAATGCAGAAAGTACCATAACACAATAAAAACTGTTATAGGAAACAGACAGTGGTGGTAGCTTTTCTAACTGGAGGCCTGTGACTAGCGGTGTTCCACAGGAATTGGTACTGTGTCCGCTTTTGTTTGTCATTTATACAAACAGTTTGGATGAGAATATAGGAGGCATGATTACTAAGTTTGTGGATGACAGCAAAATTGACACAGGTAAATTGGACAATGAAGAAGATTATCTAAGATTACAAAAATATCAATTGGGTCAATGGGCTGAGGAGTGGCAGCTGGATAATTTAGATAAACGCTATGGATTGCATTTTGGTAAAACAAATGAGGGCAGGACCTCTCCAATTAGTGGTAAGGCCCTGGGTAGTGCATGGGGATTCAGACACACAATTCTTTGAAGCTTGCATAACATGTAGACAGAGTGGTCAAGAAGGCATTAGCACACTTGCCTTCATTGCTCAGACCTCTGAGTAGAAAAGTTGGGATGTCATGTTGAGGTTATACAGGACATTAGTGAGGCGTCTTCTAGAGTACTGTGTCCTGTTCTCATTGCTCTCCATAGGAAGGATATTATTAAATTGGAGAGGATTCAGAAACGTTTACCAGAATGTTGCAGAGTTTGGAAGGTTTGCGTTATAAAAATAGGCTGTATACACTGGGACATTTTTTCACTGTAGATTAAGGAGTAACCTTATGGAGGTTTATAAAATTATGAAGGGCATAGATAGGGTGAATACCAAGTGTCTTTTCCCTAGGGTAGGGGAGTTCAAAACTAGGGGGCATATTTTTAATGTGAGAAGAGAAAGTTTTAAAAAGGGCATGGGGGGCAACTTTTTTTTTTAGAAAGAGTGGTTGGTGTGTGGAATGAACTGCCAGATGAAGTGGTGGATGCGGGTACAGTTAGAATGTTTGAAAGACATTAGAATAAGTACATGAATAGGAAAGGTTTGGAGGGATATGGGCCAAATACAGGCAAGTGGAACCAGTTTAGTTTGGAAACGTGGTCGACATGGACCGGTTGGATGAAGGGTCTGTTTCCATGCTGTAAGGCTTCTATAACTCGAAAATGTCCTAACCAGCTTGTGCTGTTATCTTTTCTAGTGGTTTGCATTGCCATTTGAAATATAAATTAGTATGTTTGTTTTTTTTCCTTCTCAAAGAATATTCTATGATTTGGATAGCTGTGACCCTTATGAAACACTAGCCGAGTTTTAAGTGTTGCTGGAGTTTCAATAAATACTCCATTCAACAGAGAAGGACGTTGCAATAAGACATCATGATTTTGTCGGGGCATCTGACTTGTTGACAAAGACAATAGGATTTTAGGATTGTGAATTTTTATTTTCATGTGGCAGAATGCATTTTTCCTCAGTTTTAATAATACTATATTTGATGGAGGCTTTTATTTGATGATTAGAAGTTTTTTGCCTGAAGGAATGCAATTATTTTGTCTAATACATATTGCATGGAATTGGAAGATTGTGTATACTGGTTGCTTAATTATGAAGGGTAGATGGGATAAAGTTGTATTTATAGGGTACCGTTGGAGAATTTATGGTGGCTAGAGGTAGGTGAAGGGTGAAATTTTAGAGGGCCTTTAAACAATATTCAAAGCTACAGTGCTGTCACCGAGAAGCAAGACAGACATTTCATAGCCCTCCTCAGTATCTGTACTCTTCCCACCCTGGCTCACAGTTCACAAACTGCACTGCGAACCTGATTGTGTGAAAAGTCAGAAACATGTTACACACGGGTCAGGAGCACAATCTGAGCTACCGACGTGCACAGGTCAGGTTTTCTGGTGACCAGATGAGATTTGGTCCATAATCGCCACCATTGCATGCTTCTTCAGGCAGGTTAACAAGCCAAAGCAACTGCTCCCTAGCCTTTCTGACCTCTGACATTTGAAAAAGGGCCCAGCTAGCAGTGGAAAGGGATCAGATTTCTGAAAACTCCATTCAACCGTCACCATGTTACAGAGATAAATTATTTAACATCTGAATTTAATTTAGATAGATATCATAGAAATATGAGAGAGAGAGAGAGAGAGAGAGAGAGAGAGAGAGAGAGAGAGAGAGAGAGAGA
>NC_057715.1:117446666-117461596 GCF_004010195.1 Chiloscyllium plagiosum | reverse complement strand
GGCGAGATAAAGGAGAGAGCGAGATAAAGGAGAGAGCGAGATAAAGGAGAGAGCGAGATAAAGGAGAGAGCGAGATAAAGGAGAGAGCGAGATAGAGAGCGAGAGAGAGAGAAATGGAGAGGGTAGAGAGAGGATAGAAAGAGAGAGAGAGAGAAGAGGGAAGAAAGCAAGATGGGAGGTTATCAGGCCTCCAAGTGATTGTCCCACAGTATTCCAAATCAGAGCATAAACACATCGCCCCATCTCCACCCACTGCTTAATTTGCTAACTATCTTGGATCTGTGACCTCTGGTTACAAACTCTTCCATCGGTAAAAATGTCTTTTAATTTTAATTTCTTAATGACATTCCTTCTTAATCCTCTCTGCTCAAAGGAAAACATTTCAGCTTCTCTAGTCTCATCACTTCACCCTCGGGACTGTCTCCTTAAATCTACAATACTGAATGGAGTTGGGTGGGGTTTTCTTTTGATTCTATGTTTTATTGGGATCAGTCTCTTGATGAACTTTTGAAAATATAAAACATTGATGCTAAGTTATTTTGGAGCAGTGTTTTTAAAGCAGCAAGTCTTTGCTTTTTTCTGGCTCTTTGGCTTGTTAAGATGCAAAGATGGCATTCACTAGAGTGATATGCACTTCATGTGGAAAAGCACAGCTGGTCAGGCAGCATCAGAGAAGCAGGAGAGTCGATGTTTCAAGCAAATGCTCTTTATCAGGACCTCCAGCACCTGCAGTCCTCACTTTCTCCTTCCTGATGTGCACTTCCTGTCAGATATGGGAGATTAGGGAGAATTTTAATGTTGCTTATGATTATGTCTCATGAGGTGTGGGAGGAACCCAGGAGATAGTGAGAAAAGAGATCAGTCTGAGACTGGTGCAGTTGGAAAAGGAGCAAGTGAAACAGTCAGGGTAGGCAAGAACAAAGAAGAGAATGAAGTCGGACTGAAAAATTAAACTGCATTTATTTCAATTCAAGATGCCCAACAGGTCTCTGTGAAAGGTTGGGAACATGGGATTGGGATATCATAGCGATTATAGAGATGTTGCTCAGGATTGGATAGGTCTGGCCAGGGTATGGATGCTATAGGAAGGATAGAAATGGGCGGCGAGAGGAGGGGAGTGATGTTTTTGATTAGGGACAACATTATGGCTGTGCTGAGGGAGGATATTCCTGGGAGTACATCCAGGAAGGTTATTTGGCTGGTACTGAGAAATAAGAATGCAATGATCACATTGTTGGCACTATAGACACTCCCAACCACCCAATAGTCAGCAGGAAACCAAGCAGCAAATTTGTAAGAAGATCTCAGTTATTTGTAAGAGAATAGGGTGGTAATGGTAAAGGAGTTTAACTTTCCAAATACAGAGGAACCTCGATTATCCAAATATCAATTATCCGAAGGAGATCCCGAGGTCCCGATAGAAACATTACATCAAAGAGCTGTTTCAACCATGATCATGTCTTTTGTTTACAGGTACAATAATTAAAAATGAACTTGGCTCACTGAAATGCTGCTGAGAACAGTCCTGGACAGTCCAGGCACCATCTCTAAATGGCTGACCTCCCACCTTCCCTCTGTCCCCCCACACTCTCCCTGGAGATCTACATAGGGGTGTACCATGAACCCCCTTTCCCCAGATAATCTCTCCAATATTGTCCTGTACAGGGCAAAGGTGAAACTCCTGTCAGAATGTTGTGGTTAAAAGCTGTGTGTGTGCGCACGTGTGCTCTCTCTCTCTCTTTGGAGACTTAACCCATAAAAGCAGCAGCAGTCTGACTGTTGGTGTACAGACTGGCTGCCTGCCGGGGGTGGGGGGGGGGGGAGGAGACAGAAGGTAAGGGTGGATGGAGTTGAGGGAAGACGGGATTGGAAGCAGGTGGGGTGGGAGCGGACGGGATTGGGGGTGGGGCTCATGCATGATGTACTGCTGCCTCATCTCCTGAATGGAGAGCAGTCTTCACAGAAAACTCCAAGCCCCAGAGGAAATCAATTAAATGAACAATCAATTATCTGAGCTGAAAATGTGTTGCTCGAAGAGCACAGCATGTCAGGCAGCATCCAAGGAGCAGGAGAATCAACGTTTCGGGCATGAGCCCAGCATCTGCAGTCCTCACTTTCTCCTCAATCAATTATCTGAACCAAGTATTGCCCGCTCACCTTGTTCAGACAATCGAGTTTCCTCTGTATACAGTGGGATTGCTATAGTGTTAAGGCTTTAGATGGAGAGGAATTTGTTCAGTGTCTACAAAGAAAATTTGCTGATTCTGTTTGTGGATGTACCTACTAGAGAAAACGTTGTACTCTTGGGAAATAAGGCAGGGCAGGTGACTGAGTTGTCAGTAGTGGAGCACTCTGGAGCCAGTGACCATAATTCTATTAGTTTCAAAATAGTGATGGAAAAGGATAAACCAGATCTCAAGGTTAAAGTATCAAACCGGAGGAAGGCCAATTTTGACAGTATCAGGCAAGAACTTTCAAAAGTTGATTGGGGCAGATACTCGCAGGTAAAAGGGACAGCTGGAAAGTAGAAGCTTTAAATAAAAGCGATAATGAAGGTCCAAGGGCAGTATGTTCCTGTTACAGTGAAGGACAAGGCTGGATGACTAGAGAAATTGACAATTTGGTAAAGAAAAAGAAGGAAGCATGTGCCAGGTATAGACAGCAGAGACAAGTGAATGCCTATAAGATTATAAAGTCAGCAGAACTATACTTAAGAGGGAAATCAGGAGGGAAAAAATGGGACATGAGATAGCTTTGGAAAATAGTGTTAAGGAGAATCCAAAGGGATTCTACAAATACATTAAAGGACAAAAAAGTAACTCAGGAAAGAATGGGGCCCCTTAAGATGAGCGTGGCTGCCTGTGTGTGGAACCACAGGAGATGGTAAGACACTATATGAGCATTTTGTATCATTGTTTACTGTGGAGAAAGATATGGAAGTTAAAGAACTTGGGGAAAGAAATAGTGACATCTTGAAAAATGCCCATATTACAGAGGTGGTAGTGGTGGAGGTCTTAAAACGCATAAAGGTTTGTGATTTGGTTAGGGCATCTGATTTGTTGACACAAGACAATAGGTTTTAGGATTGTGAATTTTTATTTTTATATGGAAAAATGCATTTTTCCTCAGTCTTAATGATACTGTATTCGATGAAGCTTTTATTTGATGATTAGATGTGTTTTGCCCCAAGGAATGCAAATGTTTTGTCCAATACATATTGGATAGAATTGGAAGGTTGTGCATACTGGTTGTGTAATTATGAAGGACAGATGTGGTATAGGGCACCATTGGAGAATTTATGATGTTCTAGAACTTTGTGGGAAGCAAGGGATGTGATTACCGAATTCCTTGCTGACATATTTCTATCACTGATAGCCACAGGTGAGGTGCCAGAAGGCTGCAGGTGAGCCAACATGGTGCCACTATTTCAGAAAGGTGCTTAGGAAAAGCCAGGGAACTATAGACTGGTAAGCCTGACATCAGTGGTGGGCAAGTTGTTGGAGGGGATCCTGAGGGACAGGATGTACATGTATTTGAACAAAGAACAAAGAAAATTTACAGGCCAGGAACAGGCCCTTCGGCCCTCCAAGCCTGAGCCGATCCAAATCCACTGTCTAAAACTATCGTCCAATTCCTAGGCATCTGTATCCCTCTGCTCCCCACCTACTTATGTATCTGTCCAGATGCACCTTAAATGAATCTACTGTGCATGCCTCTACCATCCCTGCTGGCAACTTGTTCCAGGCACCTACCACCCTCTGTGCAAAGTATTTGCTGCATATATCCCCCTTAAACTTTTCACCTTTCACCTTGAATGAGTGTCCTCTCATTATTTAATCTCTCACCCTGGGATAAAGCTTATCTCTATCTACCCTGTCTACACCGTTCATAGTTAAAAATCACACAACACCAGGTTATAGTCCAACAGGTTTAATTGGAAGCACACTACACCCTTCATGATTTTGAAGACCTCAATCAGCTCCCCCCTCAATCTCCTTTTTTCTAATGAAAACAATCCTAACCTACTCAACCTCTCTTCATAGCTAGCACCTTCCATACCAGGCAACATCCTCGTAAACCTTCTCTGCCCCCTCTTCAAAGCGTCCACATCCTTTTGGTAAAGTGGCGACCAGAACTGTACACAGTATTCTAAATGCGGCTGAACCAACGTTGTGTACAATTTTAACATGACCTGCCAGCTCGTATACTCGATACCCCGTCCGATGAAGGCAAGCATAGCATGTGCCTTCCTGACCACTCTATCCACCTGTGCAGCCACCTTCAGGGTACAATGGAGCTGCGCTCCCAGATCTCTCTGCCCATCAACTTTTCCCAAGGCTCTTCCGTTTACAGTATAGTTCGCTCTAGAATTAGATTTCCCAAAATGCATCACCTCACATTTGTCTGGATTGAAAGCCATCTGCCACTGCTCCACCTACTTATCAAATGCTTTACTAAAGTCCATGTATATGACATCTACAGCCCTTCCTTCATCTATCAACTTGGTCACTTCCTCAAAAAACTCAATTTGGTAAGGCACGATCTACCCCACACAAAACCATGTTGCCTATCACTGATAAGCCCATTCTCTTCCAAATATAAATAGATTTTATCCCTCGGTACCTTCTCCAGCAACTTCTCCAGCACTGACATCAGGCTCACTGGTCTGTAGTTACCCAGAATATCCCTACTACCCTTCTTGTACAGGGGAACTACATAAGCAACCCTCCAGTCGTCCGGCACCTCACCTGTATTTAAGGATACCATAAAGATATCTGTCAGGGCTCCAGCTATTTCCTCTCTCGCCTCCCTCAGTAACCTGGGATAGATCCCATCTGGTTCCAGGGATTTGTCCACCTTAATAACCTCTAGCCTAACTAACACATCTTCCCTACTTATGTCAATGTGATCCAGAGTAAACAAACTTCTATCTCTAATCTCAACATTTATAATCTCCCATTCCCCAGTGAACACTGATACAAAGTAATCATTGAGAATCTCACCCATTTTCTCAGGTTCGACACAACCTTCCTTCCTTATCTTTTAGTGGACCAATCCTCTCTCGGGTTACCCTCTTACTTCTTATATAAGAATAAAAGGCCTTGGGATTCTCTTTAGTTCTGCTCACTAAAGTTATTTCATGACTCCTTTAAGCCTGCTTGATTCTTCGTGTAAGATTGGTCCTATTCTCCCAATATTCTTCCATGGCCCGCTCTGTTCTTAGTTGCCTGGACCTTGTGTACGCTTCCCTTTTCCTCCTGGCTAATCGCACGACTTCTCCCCTCATCCACGGTTCACGAATCTTGCCTTTCCTATCCCTTGTTTTCAAAGGGACATGCCTATCCTGCACATTTCAGACCAACAGCTCTTTTGCATTCATCTGCTCTCTACCTTTGGGAAGGCAAGAACTGATTTGGGATAATCAAATGACTTTGTGAGTGGGATACCATGTCTCACTAACTTAATTGAGTTTGTTTGAAAAAGTAACAAAGAGGACAGATGAAGGCAGAGTGGTGGACATGATCTATATGGACTTCAGTAAGGCGTTCAACATGGTTCCTCATGGTAGATTGTTCAGCAAAGTTAGATCATATGGAATACAGGGAGACTTAGCCAGATAGTAGACACAGGGTGGTGGTGGAGGGTTGCTTTTCAAACCAGAGGTCTGTGACCAACAGTGCGCCATAAGCTTCGGCGTTGGGTCCACTGATTTTCGTCATTTATATAAAATGATTTGCATGTGAACATAGTAAGTTTGCATTTGACATCAAAGCTAGTGGTGTAGTGGACAGCCAAGGTTACCTCAAAAGTACAAAGGGACCTTGATCAGATGGACTGAGGAGTGGCAGATGAAGTTTAGTTTAGATAAATGTGAAGTGTTTCATTTTGGTAAGACAGATCAGGGCAGGACTTATACACTTAAATGGTATAATACTCCTGGGGAGTGTTGTTGAACAAAGAGTGAAGGTTCATAATTTCTTGGAAGTGGAGTCACAGGTAGATAGGATAGTGAAGGCGGTATGATTGTCTTTATTGGTCAGTGCATTGAGCATAGGAGTTGGGAGGTCATGTTGTGACTATACAGGACTTGGTTAGGCTTTTGAAATACAATGTTCCATTCTGATCCCTTGGTATAGGAAGGAGGTTGTAAAACTTGAAAGGGTTCAGAAAAGATTTACAACAATGCTGTCAGGGTTGAAGGGTTTGAGCTCTAGGAAGAGGCTGAATACGCTGTGGCTATTTTCCCCGGATCTTCGGAGCCTATGGGGTGACCTTATCAGGGTTTATAAAATCATGAAGGGCAAAGACGGTGAATAGCCAAGGTTTTTTCCCCCCAGAGTAGGGTAGTCCAAAACTAGAAGGCATCGGTTTAGAGTGAGAGGGGAAAGATTTAAAAGGGACCTAAGGAACAACTGTTTCATGTAGGTGGCGGATGAGCTGCCAGAGGAAGTAGTAGATGCTGGTACAATAACAATATTTAAAAGGCATCCGGATGGGTATATGAATAGGAACGGCTTGGATGGATATGGGTCAAATGCTGGCAGATGGGACTAGATTAATTTAGGATATCTGGTCAGCATGGATGAGTTGGAACAAATGGTCCGTTTGCATGCTGTACAGCTCTATGACTCTGACCTCAACATCCTTTTCAAATTGTGGTACTAAGAACTGGACACAATATTCCAGAAGAAACCTAACCAATGATTTAAGAAAGTTTAAGATCACTTCCTTTCTTCATGTTCTATTAGAAATCTATGAAACCCTTTCCTTTCTTTTATTACAAAGAAACAGCCTTACCTACTTCTCCTGCCATCTTCAAAAGTATACAATTCCCACCACACTGCTTTTAATAATGACCTTGTTCCGATACAATGTCAGCTTTGGTTAAGGTCATTATTTATAAAAAGGACATTCTGTATTTTTTTTCCCAATAACCCCATCTCAAATTGCATATGTTTGGTGCTCCTACAGCTGGTACTGGAGGGTAGCTTCATCTCTCAGAACCCTGGCACAAGGATGGGTGGAAGACAGTTATTGAAAAAAGCTCTGTCAATTTTGCCCCAGAAATTTTAAAATGAGAATGGAATCAGATGTGTTGTCCCACTCTGCAGTCCTGCACTTGAGGCAGCCCTATTTTAAATTTAAAAAACAGTCTAATAAAGAATAAAATAACAACTTTCCACTATTCTCAACTGAAGGTATCAGCCAAGGCTGTCGTGTGATGCACTGATCTGGAGCAGGATGAGTTTATACCGATGCCATGATGTTCCTCAATCATTAATCTTGAATGCAGGGGCAAGAGTAAGGCAGGAGCAGGAGCTGAAGGATTATTTGACAGATGGCAAAAAGAGTTTAGGAAGGACTTTACCAGGATATCCTGGGACTATAAGATGATATGGGGAAACAGTGCCAGTCACATCAGGCAGGCAGATGTGATATGCTTCAAAATGATTAGCATGGTATTTATAGCCAAAGTATACAATCATTATATCATCATGCTGATGTATTGAACCCAAATTTACAACCAAAAAGATGAGAGCTCAAATCATATTACAATAATATATTCAAAAAATAATTTTTAAAAATTGAGCATTGCTGACTAGGTCAACATTTATCGCTCATTCCTCTTTGTCCTTCAGGAAGTGGTCATGTTGATCTGCATTCTTGAACTTCTGCAGTCAATATGGTGATGGTACATCCACAATGTTATTAATGAGGGAATTCCAGAATACTGACCCAGCATCAGCATAGAAATGACGAAATTGTACCAAGTCTGGATAGTGACTGGCTTGAAGATGAACTTCAGAGTCAAGGTTGGAGTGGTGCTGGAAGATCAGAGAAGCAGGAAAATCAACGTTTTTGGGGGAGACACACTGAGGGGATTGAGACACACTGGGAGAGTGTGGGAGACTGTGCATCGCCAAAACTGAGCTCAGGGAGTGTGGCCTAGTCTGCCACGAGCAGTTGTAAGGCAGAGTAGCAGCACGACGCGAGTATAAAACTCACTGAGCTCCGGGAGCATTGCCTCATCTGTGGGAAGCAGTTGGAAGGTGGAGTTAACAGTACAAATCATTGTGAATAAATATGATTTAGTAGTCATTACGGAGACATGGTTACAGGATGGTCACAACTGGGAGTTAAATATCCAGGGGTACCAGACTATTCAGAAGGACAGACAGGAAGGGAGCTGTTGTAGCTCTGATATTCAAGGACGACATTAGGGCGGTAATAAGGGATGACATAGGTTCTATGGAAAATTAGGTTGAATCCATTTGGGTGGAAATTAGAAATTCTAAGAAAAAGTCACTGATTGGCATAGTCCATAGGCTACCAACATCACACTGGGGTGGGCAATAAACAAATAAATAACTAATGCCTGTAAAAATGGTATGGCAATTATCATGTGGGATTTTAATCTACACATTGATTAGTCGAACCATCTCGGTCAGGGTCGCCTTGAGGAGGAGTTAGTTGAGTGTATCCATGATAGCTTTCTTGAACAGTATGTAATGGAACCGACAAGAGAGCAAGCTATCCTAGATCTGGAACTATATAATGAGACAGGAATAATTAGTGACCTCATAGCTAGGGATCCTCTTGGAAGGAGCAGTCACATTATGGTTGCATTATGAAGGTGTAGAGGCATATTGTACCTTTGAGAGAGAGGAAGCTAGCAAGGACTGACTGAAATCACAAGGGTCCTGAATAAGGCAAAAATGTAACATTTGGTTGAAACAAATAGCTGGAGTTGTGTTGCCATGGAACAAACACAAATTCAAACTCGGCCAGTTTAAATTATGCCCCCGATACCAAATTCCAATCAAATTTGAATTTAGTGTTTCAATGAAATCTAACCAATGAAATTATCTGATGTTTTTAGGTATAAAACCGGACACGTTGGACAATTAGGAGGAGAACTGCCAAGAAAACGAACAAGTACTGACTGCTAGCCAAATAGCTCTCTGAAAGATAACTATTCGTAAGAAATATTGTGCAGCAGCAGAAGAGACGACCCAGGAAAACCTAGAGAAAAATCTGAGGAAAATCTACAAAGGATAACCGACAAAGCTGACTGGTTTTGAAATGTGATTTTTCTTTTGTAAATCTTAATCAGATTTTTTAAAAAATTGGACCAGTATTGTAGAGTGGGCGGTAAGATTGGTTCAAGAGAAAGGAGTTGTAAATAGTGGTTTTAATGTTCTCTGTTGGACCTAAAGAATAAAATTGTTAATTTTTACTTTAAATAATGGTGAAATCTGGAATAGTTCTTTGCCTCTTGAAGTTTAACAGATTAATGGGTGAGGGAAGTTTCTCTGTATTGGGTTTAAATTAGCAGAGGGGTTTATCCTGTATCCTAACAGTGGAATTTAGAATACAAATGGAGAATGTGAAGATAGAATCTAATACTAGGGTCCTGTGCTTAAAGAAGGGACATTACAATAGGATGAGGGAGGACTTGGCTGACGTAGACTGGAAACAAAAATTTTATGGTGGGACAGTTCACGAGCAGTGGAGGACTTTCAAAGCAATTTTTCAAAGTGCTCAGCAAAAGAATATTCCAGTGGAAGGTAAGGACTGTAAGAAAAGGGGTAATCTGCCATGGGTGTCGAAGGAAATAAGGGAGGCTATCAAATTGAAAGAGAAGGCATACAAAGTGGCAAAGATCAACAGGAAACTAGAAAATTGGGAAAGCTTTAGAAGCCAGAAAGAGCTATAAATAAAAAGAACACGAGAAAAAAAAACGAGCACAGACTATAAAGATAGATAGCAAAAGTTTCTAAAAATATATATAACAAAACAAAAAAAAAGTGGCTGAAGTAAATGTTGGTCCTTTAGAAGATGAGAGGGGACATTTAGTCATGGGATATGATGAAATGGCCGAGGCATTGATAGGTATTTTGTGTCGGTCTTCACAGTGGAGGACACTAATAACATGCCAGTAATTGACAAAGAAGGGAAGGTAGCTGAGGACCTGGAAACAATCATTATTACAGAAGAGGTATTGTTGGTAAGCTAATGGAGCTAAGGATAGACAAGTCTCCTGGCCCTGATGGAATGCACCCCGGGGTACTAAAAGAGATGGCGGGAGAAATAGCAAGTGCTCCTATGGTAATTTTACAACATTTCCTGGACTCTGGGGCAGTTCCAGCAGATTGGAAAACAGCAAATGTGACACCGCTGTCTAAAAAAGGGAGGTAGACAAAAATGGGGAATTATAGACCAGTTAGCTTAACTTCTGTAGTGGGGAAGATGCTTGAGTTTATTACCAAGGAAGAAATAGCAAGGCATCGAGATAGAAACTGTCCAGTTGAACAGATGCAGTTTGGATTTATGAAGGGCAGGTCATGCTTAACTAATCTATTGGAATTCAATGAAGACATTACGAGCACGGTTGACAATGGGTACCCAGTAGATGTAGTGTACCTGACTTCCAAAAGGCCTTCAACAAGGTGTCGCACAAGACATTGCTGCATAAGATAAAGATGCATGGCGTTACGGGTAAAGTATTAGTATGGATATAGGATTCATTGACTAACAGGAAGCAAAGAGTGGGGATAAATGAGTGCTATTCTGGTTGGCAATCAGAAATGAGTGGTGTGCTTCAGGGATCAGGGTTGAGACCGCAATTATTCACAATTTATATAGATGATTTGGAGTTGGGGACCATGGGTAGTGTGTCAAAGTATGCAGATGACGACAATGCCATTAAATGTCAAGGGATGATGGTTAAAATTCTCTCTTGCTGGAGATTGGTTAGTTATTGCTTGGCACAACGTTTCAGGCCAAACTTAGATGTTGTCCAAATCTCATCATACATGGACAAGGGCTGCTTCAGCATCTGAAAATTGTATCCAATGCTAAAGATTGTTCACTCAATGAAAACACTCACTTCTTATCTTATGAAGGAGGGAATGTAATTGATAAAGCAGCTAAAGATGATTGGGCCTAGGGCATTACCCCAAGGAATATATAGGTCCACTACCACCTGCTCTGGTAGTGTCCCTATCTCTGTGCCAGGAGGCCCAGGTTCATCCCACTTGCTTGAAAGCTGCATAATAATGCCCTGACATTCCATGGCTGGTCTGAAGGATGATTAGAAAATATCTAACCTGAGAAATTCTTGCAGTGATGTTCTGGGCTGATATATTTCACCTCCAGTAACCAGAAGGGGAGGTGTTTCAGTAGTAACGTTATAAGACTGACAATCCAGAGAGCCACGAGTTCAAATTTCATTACAACACCTGGAAGAATTAAAATCCAGTCACCTTCATCCCACCTTTGCTGGCTAGCTCTTGGTGGCATTTGAACCATGACAGCATTGAGGTCAGGTGCCAAATGGCCCTTGGGAGAACCCAAATTGAGCGCACTGAACAGGTTACTACTGAGTAAGTACGGCTTGATAGCACTATTGACAACACCCTCCATCACATTACGACTGAACAGCAGTTGACGTGAATCATTGGCTTGGTTGGATTGGTCCTGCACTTTGTGGACAGGACAGAACTGGATGATTTCCCACATTGTTGGATTGCTGCCAGTGCTGAAATTGGGGCCATTGTTATTGTAGACAGCATAAGGAGGACTCAAGAGAAGACAGCACCAGTCAGAACAGCGAGCAAATGGAGGACTTTAGGTCTAGCCACTACTTGAGGAGAGTCAGAGCTATGTACTGTGGGGAGAAAAGGTGAGATATCATTGGAACTAAAAATGGTAAAAATATTAACTATTGATAATAAGATTTAACTGAGCAACTAGGAGTGAGTATCATTTTTCACTTTTTAAAATGTCATCTTTATGGAAAGTTTATCAGAACTAGTAATGTGGATTATATATTAGTCAGATGCAACTACACAAGTAAAATTTCATTAATAGTTATAAAGGTATATTGGTATCGAGAGTGTATGGCCTCCACAAGGTGGAAATTCCAGAAGGTTTCCCAGCATCTTGGGTAACTATTTCTCAATTGCAGCAGTTGAGCTTCAAGTTTTGGAATTTGAGCAGCATGGGGACCCATGAGGCCTAGAACTATCTGGATAACATGTTTATAGATTGAGTCACCCCACAGCAGAGGATGCAGGAAGTGACGGATTGGGTAACTACCAGGCAGGCAGTGCAGGAGTCCCCAAAGTTCAACCCATTCTCCATGCAGCTTTTAGCCCTGAACATTAATGAGAGTGATAGTTCATCTAGGGAATGCAATCAGATCCCTGTACATGGTCCCTGGTTGGCACAGCTGTGGGGTGAGGTATAA
Source organism: Chiloscyllium plagiosum (assembly GCF_004010195.1). Lineage (NCBI taxonomy): Eukaryota > Metazoa > Chordata > Chondrichthyes > Orectolobiformes > Hemiscylliidae > Chiloscyllium > Chiloscyllium plagiosum. Next base: position 117,449,343 of record NC_057715.1, on the reverse strand, counting down.
GGGAATCTTGAACAGCAATGTTGATAAGGTGGTTTGAGTACAGATCAAAGTTACTGTGGCCAAAGACATGAATCCAGAATGTCATGTTGTTGCCCTAGTGCCAGAGCCAAGGATATCACTAAATGACTGCAGCACCAAGGGATGGGTGAAACAAGCAATCATAGTCCATAATGGAACTAATGGCTTTTGTGGAAAAAGGGACATGACCCTCCAGTAAGAATTTAGGAAGCCAGGTAGAAAATTAGTAAACAGGACCTTGAAAGTATATATTTCCACTTTACTCCCACTGCCATGCACAAATTAATAAAAAAAGTAGGAAGACAGATGAATATTGGCTGAAAGGTTGGTGCAGGAGGAGGGCTTTAGATTCTTTGGACATTAGAACCAGCTCTTGACCAGATGATTTGCAACTAAATAGAGCTATGACTTATGAACAAGGACCATGGGTCTCTTTGGAAATCCTTAGACAGCACCTTCCAAACCCATGACCACTCCATCTACAAGGACAAGGGCAGCATATACATGAGAACACCACCACCTGCAAGATTTTCCTCCAAGCCACTCAGTCCTGATTTGAGAATAGATCATCATTCCTTCACTGTTGCTGGATTAAAATCCTGGAGTTCAGTCCTCAACAGCATTGTGCATTCTACCTACAGCACATGGACTGCAACAGTTCAAAAAGGTAGCTTCATCATCTTCTCAAGGACAACTAGGGATGGGCAATAAATACTTGTCCAGCCAACACCACCCACATCCCACAAGTGAATTTAAACAACTGTCTCTCACTGCTTAAGAAATATTGTTCCTCCATTCCTCCTACCAAAGTGGATAATCACACACTGATCGACATTATATTCCAATGGTCATGCTTGCTCCCCACTGACGCTTCTTTGCATACTCACAACTCACATGCCCACCACGCTTTGTGCCATTAGCAAACTTGTAAATATTACAACTGGCCTCTGAAGTCACAATCATTCGCAAATTGTGAACAGCCAGGGCATGATTCTTGTGGGATCCACTGGACACAGCCTGCCAACCTGAGAATTCTTACTCTATGCTTTCTGCCTATTAACTAATTCTCAATCCATCCCGCACACTGCTCCCAAAGAAAGTCTGTAGAACAGAGATAGTGTCCTTATCTCTACTCTGGGTTAGACATGCCCCCCACAGACCCCACTGTCACTATCCCCACCCCCCAGAACCCCGAGGGGAACACGACCCCTGCTCATGACTCCACCCCCATTCCCCCCACCATCACACCCACTGCAGTTACAGGTTCCGTCCCCACTCCCAATGTCTAACACATATGACATTCAATCTAATCAATATTTAGTCACTGGTGTCAAAAATAGGAATAAAATAAGTAGAGAATGAACTTGACTCTAATCTAAAGATATAGTTTGACATTTACACAGGTAATGCTTTGGTATTTTTTTCTGAATTTTCAGATTTGATGGAGATGTGTTGAAAATGTTTGCAGTTACTGATCTGCTGAACCAAAATTACCCTTTTTAATCTGATGATTGGACTAGAAACCTTTTAGAAAACTTGAAAATATTTGGTAAGGTGAGATCCATATCATAATTTAATCCTATATTTCTTATTGCCAATACTCCAATAAAATTTTTTTCACGTCTATACCAAAAAGATTGATTTTCTATCCAATGCTCATTGGAAATATCTGAATGCCACTCATTTCAACAATCAAAGTAACCATAGCCTCATCGATTAAGAGATATCTAGTGACATTTCTCCAATAATTAATGTTTATTTCGGCACATTGTATGTTCAAACAGCAATGTGAGATTTATCTTTAATATTCAGTTCACTGACAGCATATTAATAATTTAGTTATTGCTAATATCTAATAACTGATCAATCCAGTAAATGATATAAAAGTGGAATTATGGCTCAGTTGATGGAAAGATATTGCAGTGTTCAATCTCCCAATTATTGTGAATATCGATGTATATTTTGATTTGATTTGATTATATTTTTCTTCCACGTGAAGGTTTATTGTATTTTGATCTCAGCAAGGGTTAAACTGGTTAAAGCTAAAAAAATTCAAATTTGTGACTTTTTTTGTAAACACGAGATAAAAACTTACATGTGTTTGTTCTTCCCTTTATCAATCAGAGTACATTTTGAATTGTTGGAAGTTGTACATTTGTGTAAGGAAGGGGAGCTGAATAGTCACAGTGAATAACTTTTTTTTGGTGATTCCATCTGCTGCTAAGCATTCTAATTATCTTTCCAAAATCAGAAAAATTGCTTTAAACATATTCAGCAGTTGTATTTTTCATGAATTTACAATAAGCGCATGATATGTCTATTTATTTTTCCTTCAATTGTCACGATATTAATTTTTACGTAAGAGCCTTTCTACTTAGTACCATCATTATTGTGAATTACCATTTCATTCTCAGTCCATTGCATAGAAACAGTAGAATTAATTCCCAGCCCAATTATCAGAGTGAACACTGGTTAGTTTTCATTTGAGTCATCACAATTAATTATAATCCCACCCTTCCTTGGTGGGAAACTAATGAAAGGAACCTGTGGAGCTCCAATAGAGTGTCTCCCATGAGACCAGGAAGCGTGGGTTGAGTTCCCATCTTCAACAGAGATGCGCAAAAGCAGCTTAGAATGGTGATTAGAAAATATCTAAGCA